>NC_080185.1:29377374-29473421 GCF_950295315.1 Erinaceus europaeus
GGCTGGGGGCAGGAGCTGGAACACTGAGTTCTTTCATTTTTTAAAATATTTTAATGTTTTATTTATTTATTTTAATTTTTATTGATTTAATCATGATCGACAAGACCATAGGTTAAGTGGGGTATAATTCCACACAATTTCTACCACCAGAGTTTCGTATCCATCTCCTCCATTGAAGGCTTTCCTATTCTTTATCCATTGGGAGTATGGACCCAGGATCATTATGGGATGTGGAAGGTGGAAGGCCTGGCTTCTGTAACTGCTTCTCCATTTCGTTCCTTCCTTTCTTTCTTACCAGAGTACTGCTCAGCTCTGGTTTATGGTGGTTGAGGGGGATTGAACCTGAGACTTTGGACTCTAATGAATGACAGTCTCTTTGCATATTCATTACGCTATGTGTGCCTCTCTTGAAATGAATTAGCACATCTTTTAAAAAACTATGCAGGAGCCGGGCGGTGGCACAGTGGGTTAAACGCACATGGCACAAAGTGCAAGGACCCAAGTAAGGATCCCGGTTCAAGCCCCTGGCTCCCCACCTGCAGGGGGTCACTTCACAGGCGGTGAAGCAGGTCTGCAGGCGTGTCTCTTTCTCTTCCCCTCTCTGTCTTCCCCTCCTCTCTTGATTTCTCTCTGCCCTAGCCGACAACAACGACAGCAATAACAACAACAGCAATGATAAACAACAAGGGCGACAAAAGGGAAAAAAATTTCTTTAAAAAATATGCACCAATGATTATATGATTGTAACAGCATTCTTCACAATGGGCAAAAATAGGCACTAAAATCTCAGCCAGTTGATAAAGTGATTAAGGAAATATAGCATGTCCGTATTATCTTCTGCCAAATGGTAGAAACAATCCAAATGTCAAAATAAAGTATGCAGTCTATAAAAGAGAAAAGAAAACAGTTTCATGCTACTACATTATCTTCAGCGAAGGAAGGAAAACACAGAGGTATTATCTTGTATGGTTAAAATTACAGGAAATGTCAAGCATAACCAGGGAGGAATAGCAAGTAATTTAGTGAAGGAATACGGGTGGGTGGGGAGGGAGAAAGGGGTATGATAGATGAAACATACTTGTCTTTTTACTTTGCCTCCAGGGTTATCTTTTGCTTCCAGGGTTACCTCTGGGACTAAGTGCCTGCACTAGGAGTCCACTGCTCCTGGAGGCCATTTTTTTTATTATAATTTTTTGTATTTATTTATTTTCCCTTTTTGTTGGCCTTGTTGTCTTTCATTGTTGTTGTGGTTATTATTGTTGTTGATGTCATTGTTTTTTTTCCCTTTTGTTGCTCTTGTTTATTATTATTTTTGTTATTATTGTTATTGCTGTCGTTGTTGTTAGATAGGACAGAGAGAAATTGAGAGAAGAGGGGAGGACAGAGAGAGGGAGAGAAAGACAGACACCTACAGACTTGCTTTACAGTCTGTGAAGCGACTCCCCTGTAGGTGGGGAGCCAGGGGGCTTGAACTGGGATCCTTACACTGGTCCTTACTCTTTGCGCCATGTGTGTTTAACCCACTGCGCTACTGCCCGGTCCTCACTTGTCTTTTTATTAAGGTGTTGAAAATGTTTTTTTTTCCTCCACTCCCTGGGGTTTGGTGGTGCTGGCACTACGAATCCACTGCTTCTGACGGCCTTTTTTTTTTTTTTTTTTTCCGTGCCTTGGTGAAGAGTAGGGGCTCAAACCCTGGGACTTGAGCATATCCTTGAGCGTAGTACTGGGTACGCCACCGCCCGACCCTCATGGAAATGTTCTAAAATTGGCTCTAATGGTTGCGTATATCTACTAACACAGTGAAGACCTTTGAAATTTATGCTTCATTTAAAAAAATTATTTTTTCAGGGGGGATAGCATAAAGGTTATGTAAAGACATTCTAATGCCTGAGGCTCCAAAGTTCCCAGTTTAATCCCATGTCCCATCATAAACCAGAGCTGAGCAGTGCTCTGGTTAAAAATAAATAAATATGGGAGTCGGGCGGTAGCGCAGCGGGTTAAGCATACGTAGCAGGAAGCGCAAAGACCAGTGGCATAAGGATCCTGGTTCCAACCCCAGGCTCCCCGGACCTGGAATGAGTCGCTTCACAGGCGGTGAAGCAGATCTGCAGGTATCTATCTTTCTCTCCCCCTCTCTGTCTTCCCCTCCTCTCTCCATTTCACTCTGTCCTATCCAACAACGACGACATCAATAACTACAACAGTAAAACAACAAGGGAAACAATAGGGAATATATATATATATATATATATATATATATATATATATATATATATATATATAAATTTTCAAGATAGATGGATACATAGAGAACAGAGCACTGCTCAGCCTGGTTTGTGGTGCTGGGGACTGAATCTGGGAACTCAGCGTCAGGCATGAAAGTCTTTTGCATAACTTATACGCTGTCTCCCTAACCCTAAAAAAATGCTTCTAATGCAGTATTTGTGAGTTTGTGGATCATATCTCAATATAGCTATAGTGCTTCTGTATATTAGCATTGGGCAATTCAAGACCAAAACCAAAATCCACTATCTCATTTATAATACCACCGAAAAGGATAAAATACTTGGGAATAGATTTAGCTCTAATGTGTAGGACTTGCACCTTGAAGAGTACAAAACATTGCTGAATTAAAAAAAAAAAAAAAGGAGGGAGTCGGGCGGTAGCGCAGCGGCTTAAGCGCACATGGTGCAAAGCACAAGGACTGGCAGAAGGATCCCTGTTCCAGCCCCCGGCTCCCCACCTACAGGGGAGTCGCTTCATAGGCGGTGAAGCAGGTCTGCAGGTGTCTGTCTTTCTCTCCCACTCTCTGTCTTCCCCTCCTCTCTTCATTTCTCTCTGTCCCATCCAACAATGACAACATCAATAGCAACAATAATAACTACAACAAGGGCACCAAAAGGGAATAAATAAATAAATAAATAAATAAACATCTTTTAAAAATCTTAAAAAAAAAAGAAGGGTCCACATGCTAGCGCACCTGGTTAAACACATACACTACAGTGTGCAAGGACCTGAATTCAAGCCCATGGCCCCCCCACCTGCAGGGGAAAGCTTCACAAGAACTGAAGCAGGGCTGCAGGGGTCTCTCTTGTTTCTTTCCCTCTATCTCCCTCTTCCCCCCTCTCAATTTCTGTCACTATCCAATAATAAATAATTTAAAATGTGTACTGGAGCTCCACTTCCTCAGAGCCACACCCTACTAGGGAAAGAGAGAGGCAGACTGGGAGTATGGATGGACCAGTCAACGCCCATGTTCAGCAGGGAAGCAGTTACAGAAGCCAGACCTTCTACCTTCTGCATCCCACAATGACCCTGGAAGGCTATGAGGGGAGGGGATGGGATGTGGAGATCAGGTTATGGGAATTGTGCGGAATTGTACCCCTCTTATTCTATGGTTTTGTTAATGTCTCCTTTCTTAAAAAAAAAAGAAAAAGAAAAGAAAGAAGATCAGGCTGGGGAAATAACACGTTTGTGTCAAAAAATTTTTTATAAATGGATCTCTTATTATTATTATTTTATTAATGCTACCTGCTGGTGTCTGGAGACCACGTCATTTTTTTTTCTTCCAGGCAAAGGGCAAGAGATATTTTTTAAAAATTGTATTTATTTATTTATTTTCTCTTTTGTTGGCCTTGTTTTTTATTGATTTTGTAGTTATTATTGTTGTTATTGATGTTGTCGTTGTTAGATAGGACAGAGAGAAATGGAGAGAGGAGGGGAAGACACAGAGGGGGAGAGAAAGACAGACACCTGCAGACCTGCTTTACAGCTTGTGATGCCACTCCCCTGCAGGTGGGGAGCTGGAGGCTGGAATCCGTTCCTTGTGCTTCGTGCCACCTGCGCTTAACCCACTGTGCTACTGCTCAACTCCCCACTTTTTTCTATTTTAAATAAGTTTTAAATTATCTTTGTTTATTTATTGGATAGAGACAGCCAGAAATTGAGAGGGGAGGGGGAGATAGGGAGAGAGACAGAAACATCTATAGCCCTGCTTCACCACTTGGAAAGCTTTTCCCCTGCAGGTGGGGATCAGGGACTCAAACCTGGGTCCTTGCACACTGTAACATTTGCGCTCAACCAGGCGCGTCACCACTGGGCCCCAACATTTTTTTCATGCCTGAGGTTCAGTTCCCAGTGCCACTATCAACCAGAGCTGAGCAGTGCTCTGATCTTTTTCTGGATCTTTCTTTCTGTACCTCTTTTTTGTTAAAAAAATTATATATATATATATATATATATATATATATATATATATATATATAGTCTTAGCTTTGTGGTGTAAAAAACTTAAGGCCGTATTTTAATGTTATTTCATTTATCTATTTATCATTCTGAGTGGAGACATAAATCAAGTGGGAAGGGGGAGATAGAGAGAGACAGCACTGCTTCCCCTCACCCCCAGGGTGGAGACTGGGATCTTGAGCTTGGGTCCTTTTGCACTGCAACATATGCTTACTGGGTGCACCGCTCTCCAGACCTTCCATCTTCAGCATCCCACAATGACCTTGGGTCCATACTCCCAGAGGGTTAAAGAATAGAAAAGCTATCAGGAGAGGGGATGGGATATGGAGTTCTGGTGGTGGGAATTGTGTGGAGTTGTACCCCTCTTATCTTATCCTATGGTTTTGTCAATGTTTCCTTTTTATAAATAAATAAAATAAAATAAAATAGGAAGGAAGGAAGGAAGAAAGAGAAAAAAAAAAGAAATATGTGACTCAGGGCCGGCAGTAGCCTACTTGGTCGAATACACATTAATTACTGTGCTTAAGGACCCGGGTTCCAGCCCTGCTCCCCACCTGCATGGGGGACGTTTTTCACAAGCTATGAAGCAAGTCTGCAGGTGTCTACCCTTTCCCCCCCTCTATTTCCTCCTCCTCTCTCAAGTTCTTTCTGTCCTATCCAATAAAATTGAAAAAATGTCTGCTAGGAACAGTGGATCCTAGTGTAAGCACCAAGCCCCAGTGATAACCCTGGAGGAAAAAAAAAAATCCGGCCTGGAATCAACAGAAGGCTAAAGTTTAGGGTCATATCAACTGACCTCAAAAGGCATTTGGCAAGATCCATCCCCACCCCTCATAAAAGCTCTCAGTAAACAAGAAATCTACAGGAACTTCCTTAAATTCATAAAGCACATTTACCAAATCTTGCAGCCAAGCTTGTACTAAGCAGGAACAAGCATACTACTTTAAGGAAGAGAACAGAATACTTTCTTCTGAGGCATACAGTCCCCAGCCTGGAAGAGGACTTGTGCTCCTGTCCACAGAGCATCCTAGGCCCCAGACTCTGGGAGGCCAAGCAGCCTGTGAGGGGAACTATGTACCTCCTCCAGGTCCCACTCAAACAGGAAGTCTGGGGGATCTCAAGGCCTTTGTCAGTTGGGAGGTGTGGCCAGAGAGGAGCTTGGGGCTAATCCAGAAGGGCCTAGCTCAGACAGCCTGGGCCCCACCTTTGCTCCTACCATCCCTTCTTCTAGCCTTCTGCTTGGTTTCCTTTGAACCTTTTCCAGAGCTAGACCCTCATCTTCTGAAACCTATTGCTAGCTCTCCCTGAAGTGAAACCATTTAGCTATTCTGGAGTGTTTGTTAGAATGGTAATTAGCACTTTTGTCAAGATTCAAACCAAATATTCTTCCAGGTTTTCTTTTGGTTTTTTTTTTTTGTATTCTCTTGCTTTTAAATTTTTGTTTAATTAGTTTTTTTACAGAGACACTGCTCAGCTCTGGCTTATGATGGTGCTGGTAATTGAACCTGGAACCTTCAGAATGCATTCTGCATCCCCAAAATAATTTTTCTTCATACTCCCAGAGGAGCAAATGAAAGGGGAAGTAAAACAGAGGGCTTTGCATCCCCATTCTACCAGGAACCGAAGTGTTTGTTGCCAGGAATCTTGTTTGTATAGCCTCACTGAAAGGGAAGCAAATCTGGAAAACACCAGAGGAAGCCAGGGACGGTTTCTTTTATCTGAGAAAGAAGAGGAAAAAAGGAAAGACTAGGGGAGACTTAGAAAGGAAGTGAGAAGAGAGTTGGGCGGTAGCACAGTGGGTTAAACCCATGTGGCATGAAGCACAAGGACCAGTATAAGGATCCCGGTTCCGAGCCCCGGCTCCCCACCTATAGGGAAATCAACATCAATAACAACAACAATAATAACTACAACAACAATAAAAAACAACAAGGGCAACAAAAAGGGGAAAATAAATAAATATAAAAACAAAGGAAGTGAGGGAGTGAGGGCAGGACCATTGAAAAAAAGGGAAAATATATAGATTTATAGATATAAATATAGATATAGAGATATAGATATAAATAGTTATAGAATCAGTGACCTTGGGAGAACTACTGTAGTTTCCAATAGAGAGGTTGGAGACAGAACTCTGGTGGTGGAAACTGCATGAAATTACACCCCTTGGGAGTCTGGTGTTAGCACAGCAGGTTAAGCGCACTTGGTGCAAAACAGAAGGATGGGCGAAAGGATCCCGGTTCAAGACCCTGGCTCCCCACCTGCAGGGGAGTCGCTTCACAGGCAGTGAAGCAGGTCTGCAGGTATCTATCTTTCTCTCCCCCCCCTCTGTCTTCCCCTCCTCTCTCCATTTCTCTCTGTCCTATCTAATAACGAAGGCATCAATAACAATAACAACAATAAAAAAAAAACAAGGGCTACAAAAGGGTAAATAAATAAATAAATATCAAAAAGTTTTTTAAAAAAGAAATTCCACCCCTTAAATTATCTTGCAATTTTGTAAATCAATATTAAATCACTAATACAAGTAGACAAAAATATGTTTGCATTACCATTATGCTGCTTCCCCAGCCCTCTCATCATTCCTGAGTGTTAATCCATTAAGAGGATCTTTTTTGTTTTTGTTTTCTTTCTTTTTAATAGTGGTTGAAAGGACTTTTTAAATTTTCTTTTATTTTTATTTATTGGATAGAGACAGCTAGAAATCAAGAGGGAAGGAGGTGATAGGGAGAGTGACAGACTCTGCAACACTGCTTCACCGCTTGCAAATCTTTCCCCTTGCAGATGGGGACGGGGACAAACCGGGGCGGGTCTTTGCACATGTAACACATGGGCTCCTCCAGGTGTGCCACCACCCAGCCCCTCTTTTTGTTTTTCTATTAGTAAATTAATACTGATTTACAAAAGCATAAGACAACAGGTGTATAATTCCCACCTTCCCCACCACCAGAGTACCACATCTCCATTCAGTTATTCTCCACAGATCACAGATAGGGGTTGACTGTTGTTTCTATAACTATATATTGGCCCTTTCCCCCGATGGTCCTAACTTCTCTTCCTTTCGAAGTCACCTATACCTACTACTACTACTACTACTGAGTATCCTTTTTTAAAAAACAATTTTTTTATGCTTTGCTTTTCTCTGTCCAGGTCTTGATAGAATTGGGGTACAAAGCCATCTCTGGGGGTATGGAGTGTTAGTGTATTTTTCTACCAGAGCACGGCTCAGCTCTGGCTTATGGTGCTATGGGGGATTGAATCTGGGACGTTAGACCCCTAGACACGAGAGTCTATTTGTCTAATCCTGCTGTTTCCCCTGCCCTGGAGCAAAATTCCCTTTTTTCCTCCAGAGCACTGCTCTGCTCTAGTTTATGATAGTGTGGGGGATTGAATTGAATCTGGAACTTTGGAGGGAACCTCAGGTATGAGAGCCTCTTTGCAGAACCATTATGCTATTATAACCATTACGCAAGAGAAATTCTTTTGGAGGGTGCAGAGGGTGTGAGCTCTGGCTTCTGTAATTGCTTCTCTGCTTTACATGGATGTTGGCTGGTTTAAGGATCTTTTTTTTTTTTTAATTTTTTATTCAGAGTCCTTTTATTTGAGAGAAACCGGGCAGTTGTTGACACATGTTTATAATTTCTTATCTCTCTGTGATAGCTGCCTTCAAAATACTCCTACCACTTCACAACATTTAAGCTGTTCCCTCTTCCTCCACTATGTTACAGTGGGGTCTCTAATGCCTTCCCTAGCCCCTACTATCTCCCCCCTCCCCCCAGAGTCTTTTGCTTTGTGCAATCAGCATCCTTAGTTCAAGTTTCAACCTGTGTTTTCCTTTTCTTTCCATATATCTTAAATTCTATCTATAAATAAGATTATGTGCTATTTATCCTTCTCCTCCTGGCTTATCTCTACATGATTTCATCATTCCTTGCAGCTGAGTAGTGTTCCCTTGTGTATACATCTCACGAGTTTCCTAGCCACTCTTATGTTGTGAGGCATCTGTGCTATTTCCATGTTTGGACTACTTATTACAGATAAGGCTGCTATGAACATAGGTGTACAAAGATCTCTTTGGATAGGTGACTTTTGCCCCTTTGGCTAAATCCCTGGGTCATAGGGTAGGTCTATTTCTAGTGTTCTAAGGAACCTACAGACTTCTTTCCACAAGGCTTGGACAAATTCATATTCCCACCAAGAATATAGAAGGGTTCAAATTTTCCCCCTTACATCCTTAACAGCATTTGTTTCTGTCTTTTATTTATTTTTTTAAATTTCTTTATTGGGGGATTAGTGGTTTACAGTCAACAGTAAAATACAGTAGTTTGTACATGCCTAACACAGTTTCTGTCTTTTCTGTTGTATGATATACTCACTGGTGTAAAGTTAGTATATCTCATACATATCTCATTTGTTTTATTTACCTACATTTCTGTGCTAATCAGTAACTTGGCACAGTTTCTCCCCCTCCCCCCATGTTTGCTGGCTATCATCTTTGGTGAAGATTCTGTTAATGTGCTTTCCTCCACTTTTTAAATATATTTTTAATATTTATTTTCCCTTTTGTTGCCCTTGTTTGTTTTTTTATTATTGTTGTAGTTATTGTTGTTGTTATTCATGTCTTTTTTGTTGGATAGGTCAGAGAGAATTGGAGAGAGGAGGCGAAGACAGAGAGGGGGAGAGAAAGATAGACACTTGCAGACCTGCTTCATTGCCTGTGAAGTGACGCCCCTGCGGTGGGGAGCCAGGGGCTCGAACCGAGATGAGGAGATCCTTATGGCTGTCCTTGCGCTTTGCACCACGTGCGCTTAACCCGCTGCTACCGCCCGAGTCCCTTTCCCCCACTTTTTAATTGGGGCTGTTAGTTTTTTCGGTGCCGAGCCTTGTGAGTTCTTCTTCTTCTTCTTTTTTTTAAGACTTTCTTTTTTGATTTTTATTTTCTTATTGCATAGAGACATCTAGAAGTTGAGAGGAAGAGGGAGACAGGAAAAGAGACAGGGAGAGACACCTGCAGCACTGCTTCACCACTTGCAAAGCTTTCCCCC
Organism: Erinaceus europaeus; assembly: GCF_950295315.1. Classification (NCBI taxonomy): domain Eukaryota; kingdom Metazoa; phylum Chordata; class Mammalia; order Eulipotyphla; family Erinaceidae; genus Erinaceus; species Erinaceus europaeus. The sequence continues at coordinate 29,386,662 of NC_080185.1, forward strand.
TGCAGGTGGGGACTAGGGGCTCAAACCCGGTCCTTGAGCATTGCAACATGTGCTCTCAACGAGGTGTGCCACCACCCAGCCCCTGTGAGTTCTTTATATACATTTGGCCTGATGTGTGCTATGTAAAGATCTTCTCTCATTCCGTAAGTGTCTTTTCTGTTTTGTTGATGGTTCCTTTCACTGTGCAGAGGCTATTCAGTTTGATGTAGCCCCATTCGTTTATTATTTTTTTCCCCTTGCTGTTGGACTCCAAAGACATTTCTGAAGCACACACTGTGAAGTGTTCTGCCAATATTTCCTCCTATGTGTCTGAAGGTTTCTGGTCTAACTTACATGTACTTGATCCATTTGGAGTTGATCTTTGTGCATGTCATATGTGGTGATCCAGTTTCATTCTTCTTTATGTTTCAACCTAATTTTCTGGACACCATTTGTTGAAAAGACTCTTCTTTCTACATTTAATGTTTTCAGGACCTTGTCAAAAATGTAAAAGATTAGCTTAGGGGCTGGCAGGGTGATGACACCTGCTTGAGCACACATATTACAATGCAAAAAGTGCCCTTGTCCCTGCCTGCAGGGGGAAAGCTTCATGAGTGGCGAAGCAGGGCTGCAGGAGTCGCTCTGTCTCTTGTCATTTCTGTCTACCCTTTTGCTCTCAATTTCTCTCTCTTTTTAAAATTTATTATCTTTATTTATTTATTGGATAGAGACAGCTAAAAACTGAGAGGGAAGAGGGTGAGGGTGAGGGAGAGAGATAGAGAGACAACTGCAGCCCTGCTTCACCACTCGTGAAGCTTTCCTCCTGCAGGTGGGGACAGGGGGCTTGAACCTGGGTCCTTGTGCACTGTAACATGTATGCTCAACCAGGTGTGCCACCACCAAGCCCCTTAATTTCTCTCTCTAATAAATAATAAATAATTTTTTTAAAAAGGCTAGCTTTTTAAAAACTTTTTTTTACATGGACTCATTTATTTGACACATTAAATTAGGTAAAGAAAAAAATATATGCAACTGCATAAAAAAGAATCATTCTTAGACTCTACTTGAACACACAGCAGTGGTAAAAAATAATGAATTGTGGAATGGATCCCAGGACTTAATGCAAAAAACACCCTATAGAGAAAAGCTTCACGCTTCTAACTTCACTGAATCCAGGACTAGACGTGCTTCCTTATACTCTTCAGTTTCTTCCAAGTCTTTTTCACTCTCAAGTATCTGCAGAAAGTCAGTATAGGCAGCTTCCAGCCTGTGCTGGAATCGGGATCATCATCCGGGACTCCTACAGGATCTCGGCCTGTTAATTTTTAATGGCATAATTTTCACCATCTTCAGCTTTTTTTTTTCTGTTTTTTTTTCCTCCAGGATTATAGCTGGGGCTCCGTGTCTGCACTATGAATCCACTGCTCCTGGAGGCTGTTTTTCCCTTTTGTTGCCCTTGTTGTTTATCGTTGTTGTTAATATTCTTCTTGTTATTATTGTCGTCATTGTTGGATAGGACAGAGAGAAATGGAGAGAGGAGGAGAAGACAGAGAGGGGGAGAGAAATATAGACACCTGCAGACCTGCTTCACCTCTTGTTAAGCGCCCCCCCAGCCCGGCAGGTGGGGAGCCCCGGGTTGAACTGGGGATCCTTACGCAGGTCCTTGTGCTTCCCGCCATTGGCGCTTGACCCGCTGTGGTACAGCTCGGCCCCTCCTCTTGTTTTGCTTCATTTTTGTACATCACTTTTTCTTTGACCAATCACTTTACCATGCCAGTTTTGATCTTGATCTGCCTCACTAGGAGGATCCGTCCTGGTGCCTGAGTGCCACGGGAAGGGAGGGTTCTAAACTTATTTTTATGAGTGAGAAACATCGGGGCCCTGCTTAACTCTGGCATGTGGCATACCTAGGATTAAAACTGGGACCTTGGCACCAGGTTCCAGGTGTCATCAGGATGCCGGCAGACTTCCCTGGATTGAAGACCCCACCAATATGTCCTGGAGCTCAGCTTCCCCAGAGACCCACCCTACTAGGGAAAGAGAGAGGCAGACTGGGAGTATGGACCGACCAGTCAACGCCCATGTTCAGCGGGGAAGCAATTCCAGAAGCCAGACCTTCTACCTTCTGCAACCCACAATGACCCTGGGCCCATGCTCCCAGAGGGATAGAGAATGGGAAAGCTATCGGGGGAGGGGTGGGATATGGAGATTGGGCGGTGGGAAAGAAAAAAAAAAAACTGGGACCTTGGGGCTTTAGGCATAAAAGTCCCTGCTAACGCTGAGCTATGTCCCCTACCCCCCCCCAGCAAAATCACTTTTATTTTCTATCATTTTATTGGGGGGGTTAATGGTTTACAGTACAGTTATTGACACATGGGCAAAATGTCTTATCTCCCCATGACAGATGTCTGCAGAACACTCTCACTCCCAACTTAGGTCCTTTTCCCTATCATGCACCAGGACCCCAACCTCCTCCCTGCAGTCCTTCTCCAGAAAAATCACTAATTTATTACGGGAAATTTATTCAGGTTAATGAGACTACAAGAAGCAGTGTTTTGCAATAACTGAAAGTAGTTTCTACAACCAGATTGTGTAGGTCCAAATCATAGCTTTGCCATTTATCCAGTCATGTGAGTTGGCTACTTCTTCTTCTTCTTCTTTTTTTTTTTTTTTTGTCACCAGAATTATTGCTGGTGCATGGTGCCCGCTTGACTTCACCTTCATGACTTCAGCAACTGTTTTTGGTTTGTTTTTAGTTTTCTGTAAATGAATCCACCACTCCTGGTGGCCACACTCTTTCTTTCTTTCTTTCTTTCTTTCTTTCTTTCTTTCTTTCTTTCTTTCTTTCTGACAGAGCAAAAATGAGAGGGGAGAGAGAGAGAGAGAGGGAGAGAGAAAGAGAGAGAGAGAGAGAGAGGCCTGCAGCACTGCTTCAATGCTCCTGAAGCTTCCCCCGTAGGTGGGGACCCAGGAGCTTGAACCCCAGTCCTCGCATATGGTAATGTGTACTCATCCAGCTGGTCCAGGAAGAATTAGAGACAGAGGAGGAAAGACCACAGTGTTCCTCCACCGCTGGTGAAGCTCCCCACCTACATGGTGCATATACACTCATGTCGTGACTGGGGTCTCAAACCCAAATCCAGGTCTCAGTAGAAACCTGGTCCCACCTCTCTGACCCTAATAAGAGGAGCTTAGGGGCCAGGTGGCAAAGTACCCAGTTGAGTGTGCATGTTACCTTGCTCAAGGACCTGGGTTCAAGCCCTCAGTCCTCACCTTTAGGGGGAAGCTTTGTAACTGGTGAGACAGTGCTAGAGGCAGGTTGGTTCCCCCACACACAAACTTTATTTTATTTTAATGAGAGAGAGATACAGAGAGAGACACACACACACACAGAGAGAGACCGGAGCACTGACCATATCTGGCATGTGATGGCACTGGGAATTGTACCCAAGACCTTGAAACTTCAGACATGAATGTTTTGCAGAACCACTGTGATGTCTCCCTAGTACTCTTTCTTTCTTTTTTTTTTTAAGATTTTATTTATTTATGAGAAAGATAGGAGGAAAGAGAGCGAAAAAAACCAGACATCACTCTGGCACATGTGCTGCCAGGGATCGAACTCGGGACCTCATGCTTGAGAGTCCAAAACTTTATCATTGCACCACCTCCCAGACCACCCTAGTACTCTTTCTATCTTCCCCTTCCTTCTCAATTTCTCTCTTTCGATATCCAATAAATATATACACCAAGAATCTTAAATTGGTTGGTCCCCCTGCCTTGGTTTGCTGCTGTGGTCCATTCAAAGCAGTTGGCATATTTTTTTTTCTTTACCTCAAAGGGGAAAAAACACTTCTGCACATGCTTTCCAGACTTGTGAGGCCCCATTTGATATCTCTATTTGAAACAGAGGGAAACCAGTATTGTGCCTTGCTTTCTCACTTACATTGCATCCTCCCAAGGCTGTGGCTGACCTGCGGGGGCCTGGGTGTTCCAGAATATGATTGGCAGGGATAATTAGCAAGCTAGCAGGAGAGAACAAAGCCAGCGCTGTCAAAACAAATCCATCCAGGGAGCTGGGAACAATGACTAGAGACCCCGCCGACTTAATGGGGTTCCTCAGCTCTGCCATAAACAAGCTCTGAAACCTTGACCAAGCTAGAGCATCTCTTTGTGTCTTCTCTTCTTGTTGAGTTAAACTAAACAAGAATATTCTTCTTATTATCTATCTCCTGGCATAATATAAGTTAGAGGAGACCCAACAGTATACATATTACCATGCACAAGGACCCAGGTTTGAGCCCCCACTTCCCACCTGCAGAGAGGACAACTTCACAAGCTGTGAACCAGGTCTGCAGGTGTCTTTTTCTCTCCCTCTCTATCTATCCCTCCCCTATCAATTTCTCTCTGTCCTATCAAGTAAAGAAAGAAAAAAAAAATAAGAAAACAAAAAGGCCATCCGGATTAATGGATTTGTAGTACTGGTACTGAGTCCCAGCTTTAACATTGGTGGCAATAAAAAAATAAGTTAGAGTGGTCTGGGAGGTGGCACAGTGGATAAAGCATTAGACTCTCAAGCATGAGGTCCTGAGTTCGATCCCTGGCAGCACATGTACCAGAGTCATGTCTGGTTCTTTCTCTCTCTTTCCTCCTATCTTTCTCATAAATAAATAAAATCTTAAAAAAATAAGTTAGATAACTGAGGTGAAAATACTAAAGGTTTCCCAGGGAAAGGAAAGGACTAGTCAGTGGAAGGTGCAGTGAAAGGAAGCCATTTGCCATTTGATTTTCAGTACAGAAGTCAACCATACGAATTTAATACCCTTTGGACAAGCACTAAGTCCATACACATAACATTCAGTTCCGTGTGCTATGTGACTTTCATAGCAGTTATAAGTTAGGGGAGTTTCTGTCTTGTGTACTCTGACATTCTTCTATGCTTATGCCTGCTCCCAGTCCCGAGGGTCTGTGTCATTTGCATTCTCTGTTCATCATCAAAAGCAGCAGGGCAAGCCTAGGGTGGTCCCGTTAGACCACCAACATTCATGCCTGAGGCTCCACAGAGACCTTACTTTTTAAAAACATATTTATGGGAGTCGGGCGGTAGCGCAGCGGGTTAAACGCACTTGGCGCGAAGCGCAAGGACCTGAGTGAGGATCCTGGTTTGAGCCCCTGTCTCCCCACCTGCAGGGGAGTCGCTTCACAGGCAGTGAAGCAGGTCTGCAGGTGTCTATCTTTCTCTCCCCTCTCTGTCTTCCCCTCCTCTCTCTATTTCTCTCCGTCCTACCCAACAATGACAACATCAATAACTACAAAAATAAAACAACAAGGGTAACAAAAAGGAAAATAAATAAATAAATAGAAAAAAAATTTAAAAACCCATATTTATTTATCTATTTATCTGATAGAAACAGAGAGGAATTGAGAGGGGAGGGAGAGATAGAGAGAGAGACACCTGCAGCATTACTTCATCACTCATGAAGCTTTCCCGCTGCAGGTGGGGACTAGGGGCTTGAACCTGGGTCCATGCACATGGTAATGTGTGCATTCAACGAGATGTGCCACTGCCTGACCCCGGGCTTGAATATTGTATATATGTACACTCTACCAAGTGTATCACTACCTGACCTCATAGTTCAGTCCTTGGCAGCAGCATGTGCCAAAGATGAGCAGAGCTCTCTCTGGTCTTCTCATCCTCTCCTTATCTTCTTCTTTCTGTCTTTTTTCTCATTATAAGTAAATAACTTAAAAAAACATTATAGTGATTCAGTAGTTATTAACAAGATTATAAGATAACAAGGGTATAGTTCCATCATTTCCACCACCAGAATTCTGTGCTCCCCTCACACTTCAATGATAATCACCACAGTTCTACCAAGATCTTCTAGATGGGTTAGCTACTTTTTTGTTCTTTCAAGTTCACGTTTCATTTCTCTATATTCCACATAGAGTGAAACCATCAGTTGTTATCCTTCACTTCCTTACTTCACTAAGCATAATCACCTCCAGTTCCAGCCATTTTGTCCCAAAGGGCACAATATTGTCTTTTTCAAAAAAAATTAAAATATTTATTTATTCCCTTCTGTTGCCCTTATTGTTTTATTGTTGTAATTATTATTGTTGTTATAGATGTTGTTGTTGTTGGATAGGATACAGAGAAATCGAGAGAGGAGGGGAAGACAGGGGGAGAGACAGATAGACACCCACAGACCTGCTTCACCACTTGGGAAGCAACTCCCCTGCAGGTGGGGAGACAGGGGCTCAAACCGGGATCCTCACTCAGGTCCTTGCGCTTCGCGCCAAGTGCGTTTAACCCGCTGCGCTACCGCTTCAAGCTGGGGGCTTGAAGTGGAATCCTTACACCTTGTGCTTTTCGCCATGTGTGCTTAACCCACTGAGCTATGCCCGACTCCCCACAATATTGTCTTTTTAAGTATTTATTTATTTATTTATAGTCAGAGCTGAATAGTGATCTGGCCTCCTTTCCTGTTTTTTTTTTTTGTGTGTGTGTGATTTATTAATGATCTATAAGATTATGGGATAAGAGGGGTACAGTTCCACATGATTCCCATCATCCCATCCCCTCCACTGGAAGGTTCTCTATTCTTTATCCCTCTGGGAGTATGGACCAAAAATCTCCATGGGGTGCAGAAGGTAGGAGGTCTGGCTTCTGTAATTGCTTCTTCGCTGGACATGAGAGTTGACAGGTCCATCCATACCCCCAGCCTGTTCCTATCTTTCCCTAGCAGTGTAGGGCTCTGGGGTGGCGGGGGTTCTAGGACTCATTGCCCAAGGAAGTCAGGTTGGCGTCATGGTAGCGCCTGCAACTTGATAGCTGAGTATTGGAGCTGGAGGGTTGACATCCTAGGCCTGACATCAGTCTGAAATGAAACAGGTAGAGGTGACCTACAGGTGATGGCTGAACTACATCTGTTTCAGTTTTTTTTCTTTATTTTAATTTTTTAGGTTTATTTTCCCTTTTGTTGCCCTTGTTGTTTTTTATTGTTGTTGTAGTTATTATTTTTGTTGTTATTGATGTCGTCGTTGTTAGATAGGACAGAGTGAAATGGAGAGAGAAGGGGAAGACAAAGAGGGGGAGAGAAAGATAGACACCCACAGACCTGCTTCACCCACCGCTTGTGAAGTGACTCCCCTGCAGGTGGGGAGCTGGGGGCTCAAACCGGATCCTTATGCCAGTCCTTGCGCTTTGCACTTGTTTCAGTTTTTTCAAATCCCACATTCTGTGTTTATGACACATGCTTTTCATATTTTAGAAAGGACCAGAAAATCCACACACATGCAAGCAACCAAATACCTTACTACAAGTGGCTTTAACATACACACACACACACACACACACACACACACACACACACAGTTTTGGGGTTGGACAGTAGTGTACCTGGATGAGCGCATACATTACCATGTGTAAAGACCAGTCAGTGTTCAAGTTTCTGCTTACAGGGGTGGAAGCGGAGCTTCATGAGCAAGCAGTAAAGCATGCTACAGGTCTGTCTGTCTGTCTGTCTGTCTATCTTCTATCTATCTATCTATCTATCTATCTATCTGTATCTCCCCTCCCCTTCTCAATTTCTCTCAGTCCTACTAAATAAGATAAATAAATTTTTAAAAGATCACTAAAATAATATAGGTTTTAAATATATTTTACTTTATTTTAAAAAATTTAAATCTTTATTTATTTATTGAATAGAGACAGCCAGAAATTGAGAGAGAAAGGGGTGATAGAGAGGGAAAGAGACAGACACCTGCAATACTGCTTCACCACTTGAGAATCTTTCCCCCCTGCAGGTGGGGACTAGAGGCTTGAACCTGGGTCCTTGCACGTTGTAACATGTGAGCTCAACCAGGTGGGCCACCATATGGCCCCTATTTCTTTATTTTATTTTAATGTGAAAGATACAGAGAGAGGGAGACACACACACACCAGAGCACTGCTCAGCTCTGGCTTCTGGTGGTCCTGGGATTGAATCTGGGACCTCGGAGCCTCAGGCATGAAAGTTGTTTGCAGAACCATTATGCTGTCTCCCCAGCCCTAATAATATAGTTTAATCTGGGGAAATAACTCAGACGGTAGAGTGCAGGGTCTGGTCTTGCTTACCTGAGACTCCTGGTTCTATTCCCCAGCACATGCTCTGGTTTCTTTCTCTTTTGTTCATATGAAATAAAGTAAATCTTGTAAGAGTGAGAAATTCATTAGCTCCTAAAATAACTGGTTTGAGGTTGGTTGGGTAGTTCAAGGATATCACTGAGAAGGACTGGTTGGTGGTATACCCAGTTGAGCGCACACATTACCATGCATGAGGACCTGGGTTCAATTCTCTAGTCTCCAGACCTGTAGGGGGAAACTTAAGGGTTGGTGAAGCAGTGCTGTAGGTGCCTCTCTTTCTCTCTCTCTCCCTCTCTATCTTCCCCACCCCTTCTCAATTTCTCTCTGCCTCTATCAAAAAGAAAAGGAGAGAGAGAGAGAGAATCCAAATGGATTTGTTTCTGTTCTGCCACCCTCTATATTATGGAGTTTCAAAAATAAAAGTTATGGGGGGCCAGGCGGTAGTGTGGTAGATTAAATGCACAGACTGGCATAAGTAAGGATTCCAGTTCGAGCCCCCGGCTCCTCACCTGTAGGGGAGTTGTTTCACGGGTGGTGAAGCAGGTCTGCAGGTGTCTATGTTTCTCTCCCCCTCTCTGTCTTCCCCTCCTCTCTCTATTTCTCTGTATCCTATCCAACAACAATGACATCTATAATAACAACAATAATAATAACCACAACAACGATAAAACAACAAGGGGGAAAAATGGCCTCCAGGAGGAGTGGATTCATAGTGCAGGCACTGAGCCCCAGTGATAAACCTGGAGACAATAAAATAAATAACTAAAAATAAATAAAAATAAAAGCTATGAATACTACGCATCTGTTTAAAATTACAAAATCATCTCATTTGCCATATCTTGGCCAGAACTTGAAGATATCAAGTTATTGAGTAAGAGTCTAAGCCAGAAAGAGAAGGACAAATACTCTCACTCATAAATGCAACTTAAAAAACAGACAGTATGGAAAAACATAAGATGAAACTGGGCCTGGGTGTGAAGTAGTGCACCAAAGCAAAAGACTCAAGGGAGGGAGGGAGGGAGGAAGGGAAGGGAAGGGAAGGGAAGGGAAGGGAAGGGAAGGGAAGGGAAGGGAAGGGAAGGGAAGGGAAGGGAAGGGAAGGGAAGGGAAGGGAAGGGAAGGGAAAGGAAGGGAAGGGAAGGGAAGGGAAGGGATAGAGAGATGGGGTCTTTGTGCATGATGATGGAAAAGGATTTAGGCTGAAATAGTGTCTTGCAGATACCTATCACGGGTAGATGAGGGGTTGTAGGTACATATAATGGTTTACAGTACAGTGTCAACAACTGTACTGTAAAACATTAACCCCCACTAAAGTATTTTTTAACAGCCATGAATGATCAAAGAAACCAGCCTAAAAGCACCAGCACTTGTGGTCACAAACACGAGGCTTTAAAAATTCAGAACTCAGCTGATTTGGTGCTGTGAGCAGGTCCCACCCCAGACCTCTTGGCTGTGAGAAAGCAAGGACACAAAGACACGATATCCACCAGCCTTCAAGGCCACAGAGAGAACAGTCGAGTCACAGTGCCCTACCCCCAGATGCAGGCAGCCTAAGCCCCCAGTCCCAAGAAGAATGAATTAAGAGGGGAGATAGAAAAGAAATGATGAAATGACCTTGCTTGGTTGCTTCTCTGCAAAGATAACAGAGTCATGAGTACTGCCATCTGCTACAGTGTTGTAGAATTCCTTAGATATTAAATGTAATCTCCCTTCATGGGCTCATACCTTATAAAATTTTCAGTGTCAGGACTCATTTATCTCAGAACAATGTGAAGTCTGTTCCCAGGTCTGAGTCCTTCTTAGGCTCAAGTCCTCAGATTATTAGTTTATTTAATTTATATAGATACAGTGGGGGGGAGAGACAGAGAGAGAGAGACAGAGACAGAGAAAGAGAGAGACAATCTAGGGAGACAGCATAATGGTTCTGCAAAAGACTCATGTCTGAAGGAATCTCTGAGGTCCCAAGTTTAATCCCCAGCACCACCATAAGGTAGAGATGACCAGTGCTCTGGTCCCTCTTTTTTTTCCTGTACCTCTCTCATTAAAATGAAATAAGTAAAATATTTTTGAACACACACACACAGAGAGAGAGAGAGAGAGAGAGAGATCATAACACCAAAGCCTCCTTCAATGCAGTGGGGACCAGACTCAAACGTGGGTCACACACGGCAAATCAGTGCACTGATTAAAGGAGCTATTTCACTATCTCCTCAGTTTATTTAAACCTCTCTTTGAATTTACTTATTTATTTATTTATTTATTTATTTACAAGAGTGTTAAGAAAATAGAGGAAAGAGAACAAAGCTTCACTCTGGCGTATGTGCTGCTGAGAACTGAACTCAGGACTTCATTTTTGAGAGTCCAACACTTTATCCACTGCCCACCTCCTGGACTACAGGCCCCTTCAGTTTTGTTTTGTTTTTAATTTTTTTATTTATTCATGACAAAGATAGGAAGAGAGAGATTGAGAGCAGAACCAGACATTACTCTGGTACATGTGCTGCCAGGGATTGAACTTGGGACCTCATGCTTGAGAATGCAATGCTTTTTCCACTGCACCACCTCCCAGACCACCAGTTTGGTTCTTTAATAAACTCAGCTACCTGGCTGACACCTGGGGAGGTATCTGACTTGCCATGCTTGTAACCCCACTGCACTGGAGGAAGCTTCAGTGCTGTCTCCCACCATCTCCTTCTCCTCCTCTTCCGTTCTCAAAAAATTGGCCCATATCACTGCTCTGGTGAAGACAAAAATAAAACACATTCACCTAAAAAATAACTTTAATCTGGTTTTCTTTTTTAAATATTTATTTATTTATTTTCCCTTTTGTTGCCCTTGTTGTTTTTCATTGTTGTAGTTATTATTGTTGTTGTTATTGATGATGTCATTGTTAGATAGGACAGAGAGAAATGGAGAGAGGAGGGGGAGACAGAGGGGGGAGAGAAAGATAGACACATGCAGACCTGCTTCACCGCCTGTGAAGTGACTCCCCAGCAGGTGGGGAGCCAGGGGGGGGGGGCTGGAACTGGAATCCTTACACCCATCCTTGTGCTTTGCACCACTAATCTGATTTTCAATTGATAATGAATGGTTCTACCTCTGCCATCACCTGTACCATGATTTTGGCATTTGGGGCATCAGATGCAAGTGGGGGTATCCAGTAATATTGAAGGAAGCATTTTCCCAGACTGTGATTCACATTCTCTCTCTCTCTCTCTCTCTCTCTCTCTCTCTCTCTCTCCCTCCCTCCCTCCCTCTCTCTCCCTCTCCCTCTTTCCATCTACCTCCCTCTACTTTCCTTCTCCTTTTCCCTCTCCCCCTCCCCCACCTCTCTCTTCTTTTGGATAAAGACACAGAGAAGTTGAGGAGGAGGATATAAATAGGGAGAGAGACACCTACAGCAATGCTTCACCACTTTTGAAGCTTTCTCCCCCCACCCCCTGAAGGTGGGGATCATGGGTTTGACTCCAGATCCTTGCACATGGTAATGTGTGTGCTCATCTGGACCCTTAGATATACATTTTTTTCTCTCTCCTTAACTGCTTCCGATGGCCATTTTCCGTCCTTCATTCTTTCTGTCTGTCTTTCTTTTTTATATATTTTTAATTTGACAGGACAGATAAATTGATAGGAGAAGAAAGAAAGAGGAGAAAAAAAAAAGAGCGACTCTTCTAGCACTTCTTCACCACTTGTGAATCTTCACTCCTGCAGTTGGAGACTAGGGCTAGAACCTGGGTGCCTGATCATGGCAATGTGTGTGCTCTACTGGGTCAGCTCTCTTAAGTGGAGTCTCCAGATCAAGAACTGGTCCACCACCTGCCCATTTGATAGATCCTTGACATTGCTCTGGCCCTAGTCCTTCAGAGCGGTCTCTAAAACTCACCTGCAAGCTGTTTTACCAGCACTTCATTAGTGAGTATAAGAGAACTGAAGACCTTGGAAGTTGGTGGTAGCAGCAACTGGTTGAGTGCACGTGGTGCTAAGCACACGGAAGGGCATAAGGATCCCGGTTTTGAGCCCCTGGCTCCCCACCTGCAGGGGGTTCGGTTCACAGGCGGTGAAGCAGGTCTGCAGGTGTCTTTTTTTTTTTATTTATTCCCTTTTGTTGCCCTTATTTTTTATTGTTGTTGTAGTTATTACTGTTCTTGTTATTGATGATGTTATTGTTGGGTAGGACAGAGAGAAATGGAGAGAGGAGGAGACAGAGAGAGGGAGAGAAAGATAGACACCTGCAGACCGGCTTCATTGCTTGTGAAGTGATTCTGCTGCAGGTGGGGAGCCGGGGGGGGGGGAGCTTGAACCTGGATCCTTATGCCGGTCCTTGCGCTTTGCGCCACCTGCGCTTAGCCCACTGCGCTACCCACCGACTCCCTGCAGGTGTCTTTTTCTCCTCCTCTCTATCTTCCCCTCCTCTCTCCATTTCTCTCTGTCCTATCTAACAACATCAACAATAACAATAATAACTACAACAACAATAAAAAGGGCATCAAAAGGGAAAATAAAACATTAAAAAAAGAGAAGTGAAGGTCTTTACTTGCCTCAAGATAATTCATATTTATAGGTTCAAGAATGCATCCTTCCTTTCCTCTCTCCTCTTCCCTCTTTCTTTTTCTTTTCTTTTTTTTTTTTTTACCAGAGCACTGCTCAGCTTTGGCTTATGGTGGTGCAGGGGATTAAACCTGAGACCTTGGAGCCTCCCTCAGGCATGAGAGTCTGTTTGCATAACCATTATGCTATCTACCCTTCCCTCTCCTTCCTTCTTTCTTTCATTACATCCTTCCTTCCTTCTGTCTTTATTTCTTTCTTTTTGTCATCACTTAGACTTCACTAGTCCAAAATGACTTTTTCAGATAGATAGATAGATAGATATAAAGAGACACGGGCCAGGTGGTGGTGCACCTGTTTGAATGCATATGTTACAACGCACAAGGACCCAGGTTTGAGCCCTCCGCCCCCACCTGCCAAGGGGAAAGCTTTGGGAGTGGTGAAGCAGGGCTGCAGGTGTCTCTCTTTTGCTCTTCCTCTCTCTTCCCCTCTACTCTCTCAATTTCTGGCTATCTCTATCCAATAAATAAAGATAATAAAAAAATAAAAAAGAGACCACAGCACCAATGGGGTGGGGATCCGGCTAGAACCCGAGTCATGCATGTGGCAAAGCAGCACACTATCCAACTGAACCGTTATAGCAAATTCTAAAAAGTGCAGTGGAAGTGGAGAGATAAGAGCTAAAGAGCAAGGTTTATTGTTTTCTACCAGAATTCTTTTTTAAGTCTTTTTGAGAATATTTTATTTATGGGAGCCAGGCGGTAGCACCACGGGTTAAGTGCAGGTGGCGCGAAGCGCAAGGACCGGCGCAAGGATCCCAGTTCGAGCCCCCGGCTCCCCACCTGCAGTGGGAGTCACTTCACAGGCGGTGAAGCAGGTCAGCAGGTGTCTTTCTCTCCCCCTCTCTGTCTTCCCCTCCTCTCTCCATTTTTCTCTGTCCTATCCACGACAACATCAATAACAACAACCACAATGACTACAAGGGCAACCAAAGGGAATAAATAAATAAACAAATAAATATTTTTTAAAAAGAATATTTTATTTATTTATTTCCTTTTGTTGCCCTTATTGGTTATTACTGTTGTTGTTATTAATGTCATCGTTGTTGGATAGGACAGAGAGAAATGGAGAGAGGAGGGGAAGACAGAGGGGAGAGAGAAAGATGGACACCTGCAGACCTGCTTCACAGCCTGTGAAGCGACTCCCCTGCAGGTGGGGAGCCGGGGTCTCGAACCGGGATCCTCACGCCAGTCCTTGCGCTTCACGCCACGTGCGCGTAAGCCGCTGCTCTACTGCCCGACTCCCTTCTACCAGAATTTTATGCCAAAGACCTCTTTTTCCCACTCCAGGAGTCAGGAAAGCCATGTAGTATCCTCGGCCGCTTAGCTGAGTAGTTCACCTGCACACAGACAAGAAAAGAGAATTGCTGACAACTGTATCTGCTGTAAACCATTAATTCTCCCAATTAAAAAAAAAGAAAAAGGAAAGAGTAGTACTCTTTCTGAAATGTACCTAATAATTGTCAATTATCAAGAGGAACTTAATTGATGCCTGCATAAACCCATCATTAGATGCTGCCCAAAACCTTGTAATTGCTTTACTTGTAAAAGCTCAAGAAGCATTTCTCTCATGATTGAGAGAGAAAAATGAATGAACGAGTCATCTGTTCTGTGCTGAGATGCATGCGCACATTCAAAGAATTAATCATCTAGTCAAACGAGACTCATGATGATGCATTTTTTATCTTTATTTGTTTATTGGATAGAGAGCCAGAAATCAAGAGGGAAGAGGGATGACAGAGAGGGAGAGAGACAGAGAGACACCTGCAACACTGCTTCACCACTGTGAAGTTTTCCCTCTGCAGGTGGGGACTGGGGGCTTGAACCTGGGTCCCTGCGTGTTGTAACATACCACTCAACCAGGTGCACCACCACCTGACCCCTACTGATGCATTTTGCACTTTAAGGGTGTAGATGCCAAATGAACGTTATAGTTCATGATCTTCAAACTGGAATGTACAGGTTCTTTGCTTCCTTATCAATTCCTCTCTTAAATGTATCTGAGAATATGCCTGTGATTTTTTTAATTCCCTTTTGTTGCCCTTTTTTTTTTTTTATTGTTGTTGTCGTTGTTGGATAGGACAGAGAGAAATGGAGAGAGGAGGGGAAGACAGAGAGGAGGAGAGAAAGATAGACACCTGCAGACCTGCTTCACCACCTGTGAAGCGACTCCCCTGCAGATGGGGATCCAGGGGCTCGAACCGAGATTCTTATGCTGGTCCTTGCACTTTGCGCCACCTGCATTTAACCTGCTGCGGTACTGCCTGACTCCCAGACTAAATTTTTTAAAACATTTTTTTAACTAGAGCGCTGCTCAGCTCTGGGTTATGGTTGTGCAGGGGATTGAACCAGGGACTTCTGAGCCTCAGGCATGAGAGTTTCTTTGCATAACTGTTATGCTATCTACCCCTGCCCATATTAAATTTTAATTTTAAATATTTATTCCTTTTTTTTTGGTTGCCCTTGTTTTTTCTATTGTTGTAGTTATTATTGTTATTGTTATTGATGTCGTCATTGTTGGATAGGACAGAGAGAAATGGAGAGAGGAGGGAAAGACAGAGAGGGGGAGAGAAAGATAGACACCTGCAGACCTGCTTCACCGCTTGTGAAGCAACTCCCCTTAGTCCAGTCCTGGCGCTTTGCGCCACGTGAGCTACCAGCTGCGCTAACGCCCGACTCCCTAAATTTTAATTTTTATCAGCCCTACTAGTTGTTGTTGGTATCTCACTGCACTTTTCCTTTCCTTTTTTTTCTTTTAAAGTATTGCTTATTTTATTTTTGAGAGAGATGCAGAGAGAGAAAGACACAAAGAGAAACACCAGAGCACTGCTTAGCTCTGGTTTATGGTGGTGTGGGGGATTGAACCTGGGACTTTGGAGCCTCAGGTATGACAGTCTCTTTGCATAACCATTATGCTATCTACCCCCGCTCCTTTTTTAAAATTATTTTATTAGTGAAGTAATGATTTAAAAAATTTTAATTATAGAGACAGCCAGAAATCAAGAGGGAAGAGGGAGATAGAGAGGGAGAGATATACCTGCAGACCTGCTTCACCACTTGCAAAGCTTTCCCCGTGAAGGTGGGGGCTGGGGGTTCGCACCTGGGTCCTTGTGCATTATAACATATGCGCTCAACAAGGTGCTCTAATGCCCAGACCCTGTGGAGTAATGATTTTTTAAAGATTGTTTATTTATTAGAAGGTAAGAGGAGGATGTCGGGCGTTAGCGCAGCGGGTTAAGCGCACATGGTGTTAAGTGCAAGGACTGGCGTAAGGATCCCGGTTGGAGCCCCCGGCTCCCCACCTGCGGGGGGAGTCACTTAACAAGCAGTGAAGCAGGTCTGCAGGTGTCTATCTTTCTCTCCTCCTCTCTGTCTTCCCCTCCTCTCTCCATTTCTCTCTGTCTTATCCAACAACAACGACAATAACAATAATAACTACAACAATAAAACAACAAGGGCATCAAAAGGGAATAAATAAATAAATAAACTTTAAAAAGAGAGAGAGAGAGGTAAGAGGAGAAAGGGAAAGAACCAGACATCACTCTGGTACATGTGCTGCTGGTGATCGATCTCAGGACCTCATGCTTGAGATTCTAATGCTTTATCTACTGCACCACCTCCCAGACCATGTGAAGCAAAGATTTATAAGCTAGTTCTGACATGGGTGCAGTTTCCATCTTTCATGATAGGTGTGTACACACCACTCCCACCACCAACCCAGGTCTTTCTCTGGTGTCATGCATTCAGTCTCCAATGCCTTCTCAATGTCCTTCCCCTCAACCCACTCCATGTCCTTGCTGACACAGATGCAAGTTTCACCCTGTGTTTGATCTCCACTCCTAGTTTCTTAAGTCTCACCTGCAAGTGGCATCATCTGGTGTCGAACCTAATGCCAATGGAGCCTGAGACATGCAAGTCCTGTGCTTTCAAGTCCAGTTATTCCTCCAGAGGTGGTAGCATAATTTGAAGAGGTGTGAAATTTTAGTTGTAAAACATGTAGTCTTGTAAACCAGTGTTACTTCCAAAACAAGAAAATGCACTTCGAAAAGAAAATACACTCATGGGAGTTGGGCAGTAGTGTAGCGGGTTAAGCGCAGGTGGCGTGAAGTGCAAGGACTGGTGTAAGGATCCCGGTTTGAGCCCCCCACCACCACCTGCAGAGGAATCAAGCAGGTCTTCAGGTGTCTATCTTTCTCTCCCTCTCTCTGTCTTCCCCTCCTTTCTCCATTTCTCTGTCCTATCTAACAACGACGACATCAATAACAACAATAATAACTACAGCAACAATTTAAAAAAAGCAATAAGAGCAACAGAAGGGAAAATAAATAAATGTAAAAAAAATTTAAAAAAGAAAATACACTCACATTACTGTTTTGTATTCATTCTGTAAGTTCGCATCATCAGTCTACATGAAAACCCATGTTTGTTCAAGAATCAAGTACACACGCAATGTCTAAAATAGGTAAATCTATAGAGATAAAAGGACGATTAAAATTGCTATGGAGGGCCTGCAAAATATCTTATACAGATAGTGTGCTGTTTTGCCATGGGGACAACCCGGGTTCGACTCTGACCCTCCACCACACTGAAGGAAGTTTAAGTGCTGTGGTCTCTTTCTCTCTGTCTCTATCTCAAATATTGTCATGGATTATGGGTAGGGAATCAGGAGTAACTATTATTTCACCTAGGGTTTAATTTTTGCTATAGTATCAGTGTTCTGGAATTTTATTTTTATTTATTTTCCCTTTTGTTGCCCTTGTTTTTCTTTTCTTTTCCTTCTTTTTTTTTTTTTTTTCTTCCAGGGTTATTGCTGGGGCTCGGTGCCTGCACTACAAATCCACTGCTCCTGGAGGCCATTTTTTTCCCTTTTGTTACCCTGGTTGTTTTATCCTTGTTGTAGTTATTATTATCATTGTTACTGATGTCTTTGTTGTTGGATAGGACAGAGAGAAATGGAGAGAGGAGGGGAAGACAGAGAGAGGGGAGAGAAAGATAGACACCTGCAGACCTGCTTCACCGCCTGCGAAGTGACTCCCCTGCAGGTGGGGAGCTGGGGGTTGGAAACAGGATCCCTCCAATGGTCCTTGAGCTTTATGCCACGTGCGCTTAATCCGCTGCGCTACTGTCCAACCACCTGCCCTTGATTTTCATTGTTGTTGTAGTTATTATTGTTGTTGTTGGATAGGACAGAGAGAAATGATGATAGGAGGGGAAGAGAGAGGGGGGAGAGAAAGATAGACACCTGCAGACCTGCTTCACCGCTGGTAAAGCGACTCCCCTGAGGTGGGGAGGCGGGGGCTGGAACTGGGATCCTTACGCGGGTCCTTGCGCTTTGCGCCAAGTCCGCTTTACCCGCTGGGCTACTCGCGACTTCCTCAGTTTGGGAATTTTTATGTGATGAAAACATTCCAATCAGAGTTTTTTTGTTTGTTTGTTTGTTTGTCTTCATAGCTTTCATGATTGCAGAATAAATTGAAATTGAATGTTGATTCATAAAAACTTTCTGGTCATGACAGAGACAGATGGGCCCTACGCCTTTTGTAGTTGGGTTGTGGATACTTACGTGATTCTAGATGTCAAGTGCACATGAGAGAAATGCTACTATTAAGGGAAAAGGAGAGAGAGAGAGAGAGAGAGAGAGAGAGGCGCTGTGCTTTCCATACAGATATGTGCTGGCTTAAAAAAAAGAGAGAGCACTGGGCTATCAACCTCTGCAGAAATCGGGGGCGGGAGGAGGGGGCAAACTCTGAATGCTCCAGCATTTTTGGAATTTGCTTTTTTCTTGATAAAGATTGAGAAACCGAGAGATAGAGAGGAAGACGGAGAAACCCTTGGCAGCACTGCTCTGCTACTCCTGATGCTTCTTTTCCCCAGCAAGTGGAGAGGAGGAGCTTGGGGCTTTTAACTTTCCATATTTGTTAGCTTGATTATTCTGTCTTTTCTTGCAAAGCTTACTTGGAGGCCAGTATCAAAGGGCAGTATAGATAAGAAAAAAGATCACATAGGAAGAACTGGTAGGATTCAATGTTAACTTGGTGTTTGCTAAGGAACTGGTGATGCAAGATTTTTAATCCAGTGACTCTTGAGAGGTGAACCACTAGTTTCATAAACCTTTCATAGGGAAAACTGAAAACATAAATTTTCCTTTTTTCTTGTTTTTATTTATTTTTAAATATTCTTTTTTAAATATTAGCTTATTTATTCATTCCTTTTTGTTGCCCTTGTTTTATTGTTGTTGTTATTGATGTCGTCGTTGTTGGATAGAACAGAGAGAAATGGAAAGAGGAGAGGAAGACAGAGAGGGGGAGAGAAAGGCACTTGCAGACCTGCTTCACCGCTTGTGAAGGGACTACCCTGCAGGTGGGGAGTCAAGGGCTTGAACCCGGATCCTTATGCCGGTCCTTGCGTTTTGCACCACCTGCACTTAACCCACTGCGCTACTGCCCGACTCCCAATCATAAACGTTCTTTATCATTCTGAATTTAATGTGTAGAAAATGTGCAGATATTAGTCTTTGTAAATATATATTTAAATATTTATTCTCTTTTTGTTGCCTTTGTTTTTTTATTGTTGTAGTTATTGTTGTTGTTATCGATGTCGTCACTGTTGGAAAGGACAGAGAGAAATGGAGAGAGGAGGGGAAGACAGAGAGGGGGAGAGAAAGGTAGACACCTGCAGATCTGCTTCACCTTCTGTGAAGCGATCCCTTGCAGGTGGGGAGCCGGGGGGCTCAAATAGGGTCCTTGCACTTTGCACCACGTGCGCTTAACCCGCTGCGCTACTGCCTGACTCCTTAGTCTTTGTAAATATTTTTAAATTAATTTGTATTTTTGGTATTACATTTATTTATTTATAGGGGCTTGAACCCAAGTCCTTGCGCATTGTAACATGTGAGCTCAACAAGGTTCGCCACCATCGGGCCCGATGTTTTTTTCTTACAAATGTACTATTATTAACATTTAAAAGGGGCGGGTTTGGGGGTCAGGCTATAGCGCAGCAGGTTAACCGCACATGGCGTGAAACTCGAACCTGGGACTTTGGAGCCGCAGGCATGAGAGACTCTTTTCATAACCATTATGCTATCTCCCCTTGCCCTACACAACATATTTTAATAAAATAAAAATAAAGGGGCAGGTTGGTAGCACACCCAGTTGAGCACATCCTTTACCATCTGCACACACCTGGGTTCAAGCCCCGACCCCCACCTTCAGTGGGGAAGCTTCACAAGTCCTGAAGCAGATCTCGATAGTCTCTTTTTCTCTATTTCCATTTGTCATCTCAGTTTCTCTCTGTTCTAATAAAAGTAATAAATCAAAGATTTATTTAAAACCATTTAGCGACCTCTATATAACAGGAATAACAGATGCAAGCAAAACCATGGTATTAAGTAACTTTATATTAAGCAAATTCTCAAAGAGCTTGACTGTTACTTCTTGCACTCATCTGACTTTATATTTCCTTTTTTTCATTTATTTATTTTTTATTATGGGATAGAGATAGAGAGGTAAGTTGAGAGGAGAGGAGGAGGTAGAGAGGGAAAGAGAGGCCCCTGCACCACTGCTTCACCATTCGTGAAGCTTTCCCCCCTTCAGGTGGGGACCAGGGGCTTGAACCTGGGTTCTTGCACAGGGTAATGTGTGTTTAACCAGGTAGGCCACCACCCACCTGGCCTCTTACCTGACTTTATATTTTCACCCGTCAAGTACAGTATTTTTCTGTTTGGGGCTTTTTTTTTTTTTCTTTCAGAGCACTGCTCAGCTTCTGGCTTCTGGTGGTGTGGGGGATTGAACTTGAGACTTTGGAGCTTCAGGCATGAGAGTCACTTTGCATAACCATTATGCAGTCTGCCCCCGAGTATGAGGTTTTTTTTTTTTTGGTTGCTATTTGTTTTTGATTGCTGACTGACCCTTACAGACTGGAGAGAGACCCAGAATTCACATTTCCCCGTGCTCAGACACAGCAGAAAATTCCCGTTTTCTGATCGCAACCCGGGCGCTTGAGGAGACAGACTCCCGCTAGCAGCCAGCAGTGCTGCCTGGAGTGCCTTTGCCTTCGAGGATCTGTAAGGCTGTGCACATGTCCACACCCGCCCTTCGTTGTTGCTAGCTGCTAGGAAAGAACCCGTATGTGCGGAGGGGGGGAGAGCTGTGTGAAAAGTAGGCGTCTACCCATGAGGCAATGCGCGTGCCGTTATATACTTCTGTCCTCCACTCAGGCGCTCATTCTGCGCTGCGAGCCGCCAATGCTCAGAGTGTCTGACTGGCTGCCGCCTGGTGTCTTCGCGCCCCTCCCTTTCCTCCTCCCCTTTCTCCTCTGTCGAGTTGCAGTCGGGCGGATCTGCTGTGCTCGCGGTAAGTGTGCCCTGTCCTCAGTGGCGCTGTGAAGAAACATGCCGCGACTCTCCCGCACGGCCCCGGCCTCTTGACTGACGACGCGTCGGTCGCTTCAGGTCCCGAGGGCGGCGACGTTAAAGGTCTGGATGTGGATCGCTGGGTGCGGGTCCTCTAGGTGCGGGTGTCTGGACTTTTCCAGAGAGGGGGGAGGGGACGGCCTTGGCGGCGCGGTGGCGGGTGGGCCACCATCTTGCGCCAGCCCCTGTAGGGGGAGGGATCGCTCTAAGGTGGCTGCTCGGCGGCGGCGGCGGGGGTGGCGGTGGCGGCGACGGGGGTGGCGGGGGCGGCGGGGGCGGCGGCGTCGTCGTTTGGGGGAGCTGTGGGCCTCGGAGAGTCTCAGTATTGCCGCCTGCCCACCTACTTCTCGGGCCTCGGTGCCTGCCCCCTGTCTGCTTTGGGCTTTTCTTTCAAGAGGCAACTCCCTTCGGTCGTTTCGTCCGATTGATGAACTGTTTGTGCAGACCCGCCCACCCCCCAAGTCTCTTCAGTCGTAGGAAGTGACCATAAAGGCGGTGATTATAGGAACTTTCTGGCGTCAGGGCTCCTACGATCCTCTGTGATCCTCCGTCTAGTTGTCCGTCCCGTCCGGGCCCCTGTCCCCGTCCCCCAGCCCCAAACAAAACAAAAAACAAAATCGCCCTACTAGTCAATCAGTGCTCTCACATCCTTGTTCTTGCCAGAGAAGTTACTTCCTCTGCCTTGGAAATCGTGTTCCATTCCGTTATTGTCTAGAGAAGAACCCTGAGAAGAAACGTGGGGAGTAGGATTTTTTTTATTACTATTATTCCTACAGTTTGCTTTGCATATTTTAACCTAGTGAAGCTGAAGGGAGAAGAAAAAAAATATCCTAAGATTTTTCTTTTTCTCTAGACGTGGAGAGACTTCCTCTCAAGTTTTAATGCTTTTTAAAAGACAAAACCCGAGGAAAATGTCAAGTAAACCAGCTTTCGGAAACATGGAGAAAACTTCATACAAGAAGATTCTCTTCGTTTGCAAACACTTCTTTAAGTTTTTTTTTTTTTAGTTAAAATCGTTCTACTTTGGCTTTTTTTTTTTCAGGTTTAGACTAAGTTTGAATGCATCTTAGTGCTGTTGATTTTAAAGATAAAATTTAGGGGAGTCGGGCGGTAGCGCAGCGGGTTGAGCGCAGGTGGCGCAAAGAGCAAGGACCGGCATAAAGATCCTGGTTCGAGCCCCCGGCTCCCCTGAAGCAGGTCTGCAGGTGTCTCTCTTTCTCTCCCTCTCTGTCTCCTCCTCCTCTCTCCATTTCTCTCTGTCCCATCCAACAATGACAACGTCAATAACAACAACGGTAACTACAACAACAATAAAAAAACGGCAACAAAAGGGGAAAATAAATAAAGATAAAAAATAAAGAAAATTTAAAACCTGAAAATAAAGTCTGAGACTACAGAAGCTTTAGTATTTGTGATATCCTGCTTCGTGATTGAAAATTACAACGATCCTTAAGCAGAAGCTTGAATGAGCCTGTGAAGGTGCTGATTGCTTCATAAAATTAAGTTCAGGCTCTGTGCCTTTGGTGATTTTGAATCAGTACATATTCCACTTCAGTTGTGCCCGACATTTGCTTATTTTGTTCTGTCATTCCTTTTGAGCTGAGTAGAGTGTTGATAGTTTAGAAAAATGAGAAAATAGTCTCCAAGACTTAACTCATCTTATTCCTAGGAAATGCTACAACCAGGTTTTTTTTTTTAATTTTTAAAAAATATTTATTCCCTTTTTTTGCCTTTTGTTTTATTTATTTATTCTCTTGTTTTATTGTTGTTATTGATGTCGTTCGTTGTTGGATAGGACAGAGAAATGGAGAGAGGAGGGGAAGACAGAGGGGGAGAGAGAAAGACACCTGCAGACCTGCTTAGCCGCCTGTGAAGCGGCTCCTCTGCATGTGGGGAGATGGGGGCTGGAACCAGATCCTTATGCCGGTCCTTGTGCTTTGCACCACGTGCACTTAACCTGCTGCTCTACCAACGTCCTTAAATATATTTTTTTAAGATTTTATTTTTTATTTATTTATTTTTCTGAAGAAAAATACAGAACACGAATTTGCGTGTCATCCTTGTGCAGGGGCCATGCTTATCTTCTCTGTATCGGTCCAGTTTAAGTATATGTACTGCTGAAGCGAGCACATTTATTTATTTATTCATTTACCAGAAATGATAGAAGAGAAAAAAACCAACTAGATACTACATGTGCTGCCGGGGATTGAACTCAGGACCTCATGCTTGAGACTCCAAGGCCTTATCCACTGCACCATCTTCAGTTTTTGAACTAATTCACTATTTTATGCCTAATTTTTTTATGGGAGTGAGATGGTCAAGGAGACTCGTTTAAAAAATTTTTTTTTTGCCTCCAGGGTTATTGCTGGTGCTCGGTGCCTGCACTGCAAATCCACTGTTCTTGGAGGCCGTTTTTTTTTTTCTTTTGTTGCCCATCGGTGGTGTTACTATTATTGTTGTCGTTGTTGGACAGGGCAGAGAGTAATCGAGAGAGGAGGGGAAGTCAAAGGAGGAGAGAAAGACACCTGCAGACCTGCTTCACCGCTTGTGAAGCGACTCCCGTGCAGGTGGGGAACCAGGGGCTTGAACTGGGGTCCTTATACCCGTCCTTGCGCTTCAAGCCACATGTGCGCTTCACGCCACAGGTGCTTAATCTGCTGCGCTACCGCCCGCCCCCCCCCTTTTTAAACTAGAGCACTGCTCAGCTCTGGTTTATGGTGATGTGGGAGATTGAACCTGGGGTTTAGGAGCCTCAGGCACCATAGTCCCTTTGCAGAACCATTTTGCTATCTATCCACACTCATTTGTACTTTTTTTTTTTTAACAATCACCACTTGATAGTATGGATTCACTAAAGAAGAAAAAGTTGAATAAAATAAAGCAAAATACAATGAATTTTAAGTGATTTATTCTCTCTTCCAACAGTGTCACAAGAAATGTATAACTGTTTTTATCTTTTAGGTAGAGAAACTAGAACTCAAAGAGATTACACAGGCTATACACCAGGAGCCAGGTAGTGGTGCATCTGGTAGAAAACACATCCCAATGCACAGGGACTCAGGTTCAAGCCCCTGGCTCCCACCTGAAGGGAGGAAGTGTTGTGGGCAGTGAAAACAGTGCTGCAGCTCTCTCTCACCCCACCCCCTCAATTTGTCTGTCTTTATCCAATAAATAAAGTATTAAAAATACCTTATATACTTGGAGAGCCACAAAGTTGTGGAGTCCAAATTCCCACTCAATAACTCAGCCTTTTTGTCTGGCATCACCATCATGGTGCTTTCCTGTTTACCTGATACATTCCTCAGAGGATTAGCTTCACTCCTCAGAGGGACAGGGGTTAGGCCAGCAAGATAGCTCAGCTGGATAGTACACCTGCTTTGCCACTGACACGGCCCAGGTTGGAACCCTGGTTCCATGGTACTGGAGGAAGCTACAGTATTGTGGTGTCTTTCCTTCTCTCCCTCTGCTTCTCTTGTCGTTGTCTTTATCTGAAAGAGTTGACCTGGGGAAGTGAAGCCTCAGCAGCGACAAAGAAAGAAAGAAAGAAAGAAAAAAAGAAAGAAAGAAAGAAAAGGAAAGGTAAGGTAAGGTAAAGTAAAGTAAAGTAAAGTAAAGTAAAGTAAAGTAAAGTAAAGTAAAGTAAAGTATGGGCAAGTGTCTCAAGACACTCTGATATTAGAAACTGTCCTGCATGCTTAAGGTGGCCCATTTGAGCCCCAAGCGATAGGTATGCCAGAGTGAGGCTCTGGTGCTTTTTCTGTTTGTCTCACTCATGGTATTAAAGCTGAAACAGAAATATTTACATGGCGATTTCAATTACTTATGTAAGCAGCCTCCAAAAGGTGGATTAGTTATGTTCCAAGAGGTCATGTATTATAATAGTGTTTTTTAATTTTTTTTTTAACCAGAGCACTGTTCAGCTCTGGCTTATGGTGATGTAGGGGATTGAACTTGGGACTTTAAAGCCTCAGGCATGAGAGTCTGTTTGCATAACCATTATGCTATCTACCCCTGCCCGTGTTAAAATTTTTAATTTTAATGAGAGAGAGAGAGAGACCAGAGTGCTACTTTTGCAGAACCATTTTGCTATCTGCCCAGCCCAAAGGAGAGTGTTTATAAATAACCAATAACGACTCCTTGGGGTCTAAGAAGTTGTCTCTCTAGTCATAGGCACTGGGTATGACCTGTTTATATAGACCCTCTTATAGAGTAAGTACTCATTTTAGAGTATGTGTGCCAACAGATGTTTCATATATGGTTATTTAATAAATATATTCTGGGAGTCGGGCGGTAGCGCAGCAGGTTAAACGCACGTGGTGCAAAGCGCAAGGACATGCAGAAGGATCCCGGTTCAAGCCCCCAGCTCCCCACCTGCAGGGGAGTCACTTCACAGGCTGTGAAACAGGTCTGCAGGTGTCTGTCTTTCTCTCCCCCTCTCTCCATTTCTCTCTGTCCTATCCAACAACGACGACCTCAATAACAATAATAACTACAATTAAAAAAAACAAGGGCAAAAAGGGGAATAAATAAATAATAAAAATAAAATAAAAATAAATATATTCTATGTAAGTCTAAGGCTGTGTAGTTGTGACTCAAAAATGTTTTGTGCTCTTGGGTTTTTGCAGTAGTAAATCCTTAATGCAGAGCAGAAATACATATTTCTGATAAGCCAGAGCTGATCAGTGCTCTAGTAAAAAAAAAAAATCTGAATCATATAAAGAACTATGGGACCAGGTGTTGTCATATCTGGTTAAGCACACATACTACAATAAGCAAGGACCTGGGTTCAAGACCCTGGGCCCCACCTATTGGGGGAAAGCTTTCCAAGTGGTGAAGCAGCTCTTCACTTATCCCTCTGTCTCTCCCTGTCTCCCCTGCCGCTCTCAATTTCTTTCTATCTCTATCCAATAATATATAAATAAAGACTCATTTAGCTCTGTTAATGTCTAAATGTTTTACTTTCTGTTTTATGGCAGAAATAGTTTTTGGAAATCATACATATATATGTATATATATATATATATGGTATATGTTGGCTGGGGAAATAGCTCAGTTGGTAAAGCATTGAACTTGAGTACCTGATAAGGCCCCTGCTTTGACCCCGGCGTTGCATATGCCAGAGTGGGACTCTGATTTCTTTTTGTCTTCCGTGGGATTCTCATCTGTAATGTGTGCATTCTGGATGGGCCTTACATGGAATAAAATAAATCAAGAGATGATATGAGCATAAAAGTCCACAATATAATTCTCATTTTTAAGATTTTATTTATTAGTTAATAAGAAAGATAGGAGGGGAGAAAGAGCCAGATATCACTCTGGTACACTCTGCTGCCGGGGACCGAACTCAGGACCTTATGCTTGAGAGTTCAATGCTTTATCCATTGTGCCATTTCCCAGGCCACTAATTCTCTGGTTTTTAATAACCATGAGACAGCTAGACATTGATAGAGAGAATGGATAGAGACAGAAATTGGGAGGGGAAAGGGGCAAACAGAAAGAGAGACACCTGCAGCCCAGCTTTACCACTGGTGAAGTTTCCCTCCTAACGGTGGGGTTCAGGCTTGAACCCAGGTCCTTGTGCATAGTAACATGTACACTTTACTGGGCATATATATATATATGTTATTTAATTATTTAATCCCTTTTGTTACCATTGTTTTAGTGTTGTTATTGATGTCATTGTTGGATAGGACATCGAGAAATGGAGAGGGGGGAGAGAAAGACAGACGCCTACAGACCTGCTTCACCGCTTGTGAAGCGACTCCCTTCAGGTGGGGAGTCAGGGGCTTGAACTGGGATCCTTACGCCGGTCCTTGTGCACTTCACGCCACCTGCGCTTAACTCGCTGCGCCTACCGCCTGACTCCTGGCCCTTATTTTTTTAAAACAATTTACATGTTTATTTGGTAATGTTTAAATGAAAATTAGTCCCTTTCACTAAATTATCTGAATAAATTCGCTCCTAAACTAGAATTAAGGTAATGTACCTGGAACATTATGGCAGAGGAGGACGTATTGGGTATTAGGTTTTTTAATATATTTATTTGATAAGACAGAAATTGAGAAGAGAAGGGGAGATAAAAGGGGGAAAAAGAAACAACGGCAGACAAAAAAGAGAGAGAGAGAGAGAGAGAGAGAGAAACCTGCAGACCCGCTTCACCACTTGTCAAGTTTCCCCCTTTAGTAAAGGACCAGGGACTTGAACCTAGATCCTAACAGCTGTGCTTAACCAAGTGTGCCACCACTGGACCCTGGCTTTTTTTTTTTTTTAATCAGCCTGGGTGATGGCATAGTGGATACAATTTTGGATTTTCAAGCATGTGCTTCTGAGTTCAGTCCCTAGCATTGAGTGCATCAGTGATGCTGTGGTTCTCACCACCCCCCTCATCACAATTTGATGTTTTTTATTGTCTTTATTTATTTATTTTATTGCATAGAGATAGCCGGAAGTCAAGAGAAAGGGGGAGATAGAGAGAAAAACTGAGCCACCTGCAGCATTGCTTCACCACTCAAAAAGCTTTCCCCCTGTAGTTGGGGACTGGGGGCTTGAACCCAGGTCCTTCTGCATTGTGACATGTGCACTCAACCAGGTGTGCCACCACCCGACCCCTGCTGTTTGCTCTTTTTAAAAAATTTTTATTATCTTTTATTTATTTATTGGATATAAACAGCCAGAAATTGAGAATAAGGGGGGAGGTGGGGGGGAGCACTGCTTCACCACTTGTGAAGCTTTCCCCCTACAGGTGGGGACTGGGGATTTGAACCCGGGTCCTTGCACATTATAACATGTGCGCTCAACCAGGTGCTCTCCCCCCCCCCCCGCTATTTGCTCTTTAAAAATAGGAGAGAGGGCAAAAGAACCAGACATCACTCTGGTAGAGGTGCTGCCAGGAATCAAACTCGGGACCTCAGGCTTGGGAATCCAGCACTTGGTCCACAGTGCCTCCTCCCAGATGACAAAAAAATTAAGTCTTAAAATACTTATTGAAGTAGGGTTGTATTGTGATGTGATTCAGATATATATGGTTAAACATGAATGTACCTGTATGTTATTAACCACCACTGAAAAGTCCAGCGCTTAGATTTAACCATATAGTTGGCTCCTTTTCACCCAGTTTACTCCCCCCACCATCTGCTGAGCACTAATTGGCTTAAAGTCTAAAAGTTCATTATTGATTTTATTTCATTCCTCT
The DNA here is from genome assembly GCF_950295315.1 of Erinaceus europaeus. Lineage (NCBI taxonomy): Eukaryota > Metazoa > Chordata > Mammalia > Eulipotyphla > Erinaceidae > Erinaceus > Erinaceus europaeus. The sequence continues at coordinate 29,414,972 of NC_080185.1, forward strand.
GTGTTTTCTCTTGTCTGCCACATCTGAGTGAAATCATGCTCTCTTTATTTTTATCCAGCTGAATTCTTTGACTACACAATACTATCTAGGTTTATCCACATAGCTGGATTCTTTTCTTTTCTTTTTTTTTTTTAACAGAGCAGTATTTCGCTCTGTACATATATCACATCTTTAACTAGTTATTTGCAATGGACACTCAAGTTGCTCCCAGCTCTTCCTCTCTTTCTGTGTGAATCACCTTTGTTAACATAAAAAATAGAAGAGGAGAGGAAAGGCCTGTTGGATATTTGGGTACAGTTGTCATGTAGGCACCAAGTCACAACCAAAACCCAGATGGCAAAAAGGAGAAAAAAAATATGTGTGATCTAAAAATATTTGGATATGTGATCACATTGGTTCTGAAGTGTGTAGATTCACTATTAAAAAGTAACATCACTTAGCATTTTAAAATCCAGACTTAAAAAAACATATAGCAGGGAGTCGGGCTGTAACGCAGCGGGTTAAGCGCAGGTGGCGCAAAGCACAAGGACCGGCATAAGGATCCCGGTTCGAACCCCGGCTCCCCACCTGCAGGGGAGTCGCTTCACAGGCGGTGAAGCAGGTCTGCATGTGTCTATCTTTCTCTCCTCCTCTCTGTCTTCCCCTCCTCTCCCCATTTCTCTCTGTCCTATCCAACAATGACAACAATAATAATAACTACAACAATAAAACAAGGGCAACAAAAGGGAATAAATAAATAAAATAAATATAAAAAAACAGCAGGATGCTCACTCACTTTCACAATAGGATAACTTTTCAGGCAAGTGAAATAGCTCACTTAAATACTTCTGTTGCCCTTGTTTATTGTTATTGCTGTCGCTGTTGTTGGATAGGACAGAGAGAGAAATCAAGAGAGGAGGGGAGGACAGGGAGGGGGCGAGAAAGATAGATACCTGCAGCTTTACAGCTTGTGAAGTGATCCCCCCTTGCAGGCAGCGGGGGGGGGGGGGGGGGCTTGAATCAGGAATCCATATACCCATCATTGTGCTTCGTGCCATGTGCTCACAACCCGCTGTGCCACCGCCCAGCCCCCTTTACCTCTATGTCTTATGTCTAAAAATGTCTTTTAAAAATTATTTGTGATTAGGGGGCTGGGCGGTGCCGTGCCTGGTTGAAATAAGGAAATCAAAAATGGCTGCCGGGAGCAGTAGATTTGTAGTGTTGGCACCAAGCCCCAGCAACTACCCTGGTGGCAATTGAAAAGTTATTTATAATTTAACAGTCCACTGAATTTAATACTTTCAGGAGTAATCAGTTGAGGAGCGTGAGTATGTGTATATCAAACTCAAAAGACAAAGCTTTTTGTAGGAGAACAGATTAAATTTAAGGGGTCAGGTGGTGGTGCCCCTGGTTGAGCACACATGTTACAATGCTCAATGACCTGGGTTCCAGCCCCCAGACCCCTCCTGCAGGGAGGGAAAGCTTTGCGAGTGGTGGAACAGTGTTGCAGGTCTCTCTCTCTCTCTCTCCCTCTCTATCACGCCCTTCTCTCAATTTCTAGCTGTTTATCCAATAAATAAAGATAACTAAAAAATAAAATAGAACAAAATATTTTTAAAAAGATAAATTTAACTTAAGAGGTGCACCCTAATCATATGTGTTTCATTTTTTTTTATATAGGACAGGAAAAGGAAGATCCGATTTGCTTCCTTGCCTGAATTCCTCATGGTAAGTTTGCTAGAGACTGAAGCTATACCCAAAGACTTCTGAATTCCAGGGGGTTGGGTGGTAGCGCGGTGGGTTAAGCACACATGGCACAAAGCACAAGGACCAGTGTAAGGATCCCAGTTCGAGCCCCTAGCTCCCCACCTGCAGGGGGTCACTTCACAAGTGGTGAAGCAGGTCTGCAAGTGTCTATCTTTCTCTCCCCCTCTCTGTCTTCCCCTCCTCTCCATTTCTCTCTGTCCTATCCAACAACGATTACATCAATAACAACAATAATAATAACCAACAATAAAACAACAAGGGCAGCAAAAGGGAATAAATATTTAAAAAAGACTTCTGAATTCCAAGGTTTTGTTTTAATATCTGGTATTCCTTGAAGTGACTCTGGGGAAGGGGAGGGATGAAAGAGTGTTTGGGTCCTGGTGCATGGTGATGGCAAAGGAGCTAAATTTGAAGGGTTGGGAGTGTTTTGTAGACACCTATCACTGGAAGATGAGAACTTAATACTCATGTGTCAACAACTGTACTGTAAACAGTTAACCTCCCCACCAGTAAAAGCGACTTATCAAATTGACTGATAGTGTATGCTTTTGCTTAGGTGATTCTGCAACTTGATGGACAACAATAACAACACTTTTCAGCCCAAAAGTAAGTATTGGTGCAGTTGATGCTAACATCAGTACTGCTAACCTTCCTTCATGAGAATGGATGCGAGAAGGAAGTGAGTACGGGGGGAGGGGGGCGACTCAGTAGAAGAGCACCAGGCTTCCATACACGAAGTCCCAAGTGTGATTCCCAACACTGCATGTCCCAGAGGAAACTATCTCTCTTCCTTGCCCCCTCTCTTTCTCTCATAAACAGGTAAGTAAAAAATTTTTTTTTTCTCCACACACTTAAATTATGGGCCAGGGAGATAACTCACTGAGTCAGGTGTGTGCCTGGTGATGGACGCAACCCAAGTTCGAACCCCAGCACCACATGGCAGGTGCTGTGGAACTAGAGGAAGCTCTGGTGAGGTGATGTTACTTTCTGTCTGAATGAAAATTTGACCCAGAGTAGTGATAGTGTACATATACAAATCCCCAACTCCACACACAAGAAAATCAATCAAATAAAGTGTTCATGTAGGTGAAAAAAAAAAAGAATATACAGTAAAAACGCCATTAAAGTTAGAGATTAAATGTTTCTTTATTTCCAGAGATAACTACTGTTATCAGTTTGATGTACATAATCACCAACTTAAAAAATTATTAGGGGCCAGGTGGTGGTGCACCTGGTTAAGCGAACACATTACAGTGCACATGGTCCTGGGTTCAAGCCCCTGATCCCCACCTGCAGGGGGAAAGCTTCATGAATGGTGAGCAGAGCTGCATGTGTCTCCCTGTCTCTCCCCCTCTCTATATCCCTCCCCTCTCAATTTCTCTGTATCAAATAACTAAATAAAAATAATTGACAAAATAAAAGAAAAAAATTAAAAATATGTTTATTTATTATAAGATAAAGACAGGGAAATTGAGAGGGGAGGACGGAAAGAGAGAGAGAGAGCCCTGTAGCCCTGCACCCCCATTTATGAAGCTATCTCCTACAGGTGGAAACCAGGAATTTTAACCTGGGTCCTTAGATACTGTAATGTGTGTACTTAACCTGGTGCGCCACCTCTTGGTCCCACACCACCAGCAGGACCTTTCTTCTTTCTTTTCTTTTTTAATGTTTATTTATTTATGAGAAAGATAGGAGGAGAGAGAGCAGAAATCACTCTAGTACACCTGCTGCCAGGGATTGAACTCAGAACTTCATGCTTGAGAGATCAGTGCTTTATCCACTGCACCACATCCCAGACCACAGCAGCAGCAGATTTTTTTCTCTGCATAAAGAAAATTAATTTTTAACAAAACCATACCATATGGGCTATTATATGTTCTCAATTTTAAAACAATATTTTACTTATTAATTAATGAGAAAAACAGGAGAAAGAAAAGGAGATCCAGAGTATCACTTTGGTGCTGGTTCATGCATTGCTGGGGATTGACCTCAGGACTGCATGCTTGAGAGTCTAATGCTTTTACTTTTTTTTTTCCAATCTTTATTTACTTACTGGATAGAGACAGCCAGAAATCGAGAGGCAAGGGGGTGACAGAGAGAGACACCTACAACACTTGCTTCATCACTCACAAAACTATCCCCCTGCAGGGACCAGAGGCTCTAACCTGGGTCTTTGCACATTGTGACATGTGTTCTCAACTAAGTACACCACCACCTGGGTCATACCTTCAGTTTTTTGGATGTATTCAGTGGTAGCACCCATTTTTAAAGGAAGAGAAGGGGCCTGGTGGGGTGCATCTAGGACTACAGTTCTAGCCCCATCCTCTCAATGTCACTCTGTCTCTGTGCAAAATACGTATTTAAAATAATAATAAAAATTTTAAAATGCAGAGCCAGGATTGGTGAGGTAGTATAATGTTTTTTTTTTTAAATATACATCTGTCGGGAGTCGGGCAATAGTGCAGTGGGTTAAGTGCAGGTGGTGCAAAGCACAAGGACAGATGTTAAGGATCCCGGTTCGAGCCCCCAGCTCCCCACCTGCAAGGGAGTCATTTCACAAGCGTTGAAGCAGGTCTGCAGGTGTCTATCTTTCTCTCCCCCTCTGTCTTCCCCTACTCTCTCCATTTATCTCTGTTCGATCCAACAACAACGACATCAATAACTACAACAATAAAACAAGGGCAACAAAAGGGAATGAATAAATAAATATTAATACATCTATCTATTTATCTGTCTTAGAAAAAGACCAGAGTACTGCTATGGCTTATGGTGTTGCTGGGCATTGAATCTGGTTTGCGTAATCATTATTCTAACTCCTCTGCCCTTAATCGTTATGTAAAAAGACTTCCTTGTCTGAGGCACCAAAGGGCCTAGATTCTCTCCCCAGCACCCCCAGAAGCCAGAACTGAGCAGTACTCTGGAAAAAAAAGAAATCCTAAAGTCAGCACATTCGAGCACCAATTTGAATACTGGAGGTCGCTGATGCTGCAGGTTCAATCCTTTCTACCATTTTATGCCAAAGCTAAGCAAAGCTCTGACCTTTTTCCTCCCTTGTCTCTCATTTCCTCTGTCTAAATAAGTAAATAATATTTTTAAAAGAATGTGGAGTGTTTCCATGTCTATCTCCGTCTCTATTTCTTTTATCAAAAAGGGGGTGGGGACAAAAGGAAAAATGGCTGCAGGAGTGTTAAATTCGTCCTGCAGGCACTGAGCTCCAGCAATAATCCTGGTATAAATTGAAAAATATAAATTAGGGACCTAGGCAGGGGTTCACGTGGTTGAATGCACATTTTATAATCAACAAAGACATGGGTTCAAGCCTCCAGTCCGCACCTGCTAGGAGGAAGCTTCACGAGAGGTGAAACTTTGCTGCAGGTATCTCTTTTGAACTTTCTCTCCCACACAAATAAAGTATTTAAAAATAGATAAGTAGGGGCCAGGCACCTGGTTAAATGCACACATTGCAGTGCGCAGGACTGGTTTTTTATTTAATTAAAATTTCTAATTATTGATTCATCAGATAGAAAAAACTGCAATGAGGGTGATAGAAAAAGAGAAATGGGGCCAGGCAGTGGCACACTTGGTTAATTGCTCATATTATAGTGTGCAAGGACCCAGGTTCAAGCCCTTGGTCCCCTCCTGCAGGGGGAAAGCTTCATGAGTGGTGAAGCAGGGCTGCAGGTCTCTTTCCTCCCATCCAAGTACTAACCAGGCCCTGCCCTGCTTAGCTTCTGAGATCAGACGAGATAGGGCCTGTTCAGAGTGGTATGGCCGTAGACTGTCTCTTTCCTTATCTCTTATCCCCCTCTCAGTTTTTAAAAATATTTTATTTATTCATTCATTACTGGATAGAGACAGAAATTAAGAGGGGAGTGGGAGAAAGATACCTTCAGCCCTGCTTCATCACTTGTGAAGCTTTCCCCCTACAGGTGGGGACCAGGGCCTTGAACCTGGGTCCTTGCACACAGTGCTTAACCAGGTATGCTACCACCTGGCCCTTTCAGTTTCTCTATTATTGTAAGTTAGATATCCTTTTTTAAAAAATTTATTTATTTATTCATTCCCTTTTGTTGTCCTTGTTGCTTTACTGTTGTAATTGTTATTGTTGTCTGTCTTCGTTGTTGGATAGGACAGAGAGAAATGGAGAGAGGAGGGGAAGACAGAGAGGAGAAGAGAAAGATAGACACCTGCAGACCTACTTCACTTCTTGTGAAGTGACTCCCCTGCAGGTGGGGAGCCAGGGCTCGAACCGGGATCCTTCTGCCGGGTCCTTCCACTTTGTGCCATGTGCACTTAAGCCGCTGCACTACCGCCCCAACTCCCAGATCTCCTTTTTTATTTTTATTTTTTGCTTCCAAGGTTATCACTGGGGCTCAGTCCTGGCACTACAGACTCACTGCTCCTGGCAGCCATTTTTTCCATTTTATTGGATAGGACAGAGAGAAATGGAGAGAGGTTGAGATAGAGAGGGAGAGAGAAAGAAACACCTGCAGACCTGTTTCACCACTCATGAAGCTTTCCTACTGCAGGTAGGGGGCTGGGGGCTCAAACCTGGATTCTTGTGCACTGTAATATGTGTGCTTAACCAGGTAGGTGTGCCACCACCTGGCCTCCTAAATCAGGTCTTCTCTGAAGTCTTTAGAGAGAGAGAGAGAGAGAGAGAGAGAGAGAGTGTGTGTGTGTGTGTGTGTGTGTGTGTGTGTGTGTGTGTGTTTGTAAGTAAGGGAAAGAGCAATGCCGAGTGTGTGTGTGTGTGTGTGTGTGTATGTGTTGTGTGTGTGTTGTGTGTGTGTAAGTGAGAGAGCAATGCCGAGGATTCAGCTTGGGACCTTGAACCTTTGACTTCACGATACCCACCACTGTGTCACATCCCACATCTCTCAGTTCTTTTTTCTTTCTTTTCTTTTCTCTTTTTTTTTTAAATAAAGCAGTGGATGCATAGTTTTAAAATGACAGTAATCTGGATGGGCCTTAATTTCTGTGACCACAGTTTCTGGAAGAGTGTGTGTAAAAGAGAGTATGTGTGTTTTGGACCTAAACTTCCTGTTATTTTCACAGTGTCACTTTCAGTGGTTTAACTTTTTGTATTTTTTTCTATTATTTTTCTATTTTTCTTTCCTTTTCCATTTTTTTAAAAAAAACACTTACTGCTATCTTTTAAACAATCAACTCTTTTGTTAAATCACCACCCCGGGTGTTGTTCAGTGACTAGAGCTTTGGACTTTAAAGTGTGAGGTCCTGAGTTCAGTCCTCAGTATCACATTTGCCTGAGTGATGTTCTGGCCTCTCATATTAATAAAATCAGTTAATAAATTTTTAAAAATATTTTTATATTTTTAATTTTTTATATTTATTTTCCCTTTTGTTGCCCTTGTTGTCTTTTTTATTGTTGTAGTTATTGTTGTTGCTGTTGGTGTCCTTGTTGTTAGAGAGAAATGGAGGAGGGAAGTGGGTTAAGTGCACATGGCATGAAGCTCAGTGACTGGTGTAAGGATCCAGGTTCGAGCACCCCTGGCTCCTCACCTACAGGGGAGTCGCTTTACGGGCGGTGAAGCAGGTCTGCAGGTGTCTGTCTTTCTCTCCCCCTCTGTCTGCCCTCGTCTCTTAAGTTCTCTCTGTTCTGTCGAACAACAGTAGCAATGAAAACAACAATGTCAACAATAGGGGTAACAAGGGCAACAAAATGGGGAAATGGCCTCCAGGAGCAGTGGACTCATAGTGCAGTCATCCAGCCCAAGCGATAACCCTGGAGGCAAAATAAAATAAAAAATTAAATAAGTAAATAAATAAATACACCTGTAGCTTACTGTACTGCTCATAAAGCTTCTCCCCTGTAAGTGGAGACCAGAAGCTCGTGCATGGTAACTTTTACTTTTTACCAGTCGTGCCGGTGCCCTGATCTATAAATCTTCTCAAATTTTTCACCAAGCCATGTTTGCTGTCTTCATATCTTTTATAAGCAGCCCTTACAATTTTTCTTATAAAAGTTTTAAAGTATATTCACTTAGTTATTGAATAAAGGCAGAGAAACCAGTAAAAAAGGGGGAGGGAGAAAGAGAGAGGGACACCTGTAGCACCACTTATGAAGGTTCCTCCCTTCAGGTGAGGATTGGGGGATTGAACCCAGGTCCTTGCACTTTATAACGTGATCTCAACTGGGGGCACCACTTCCCATTCCCACAATTTCTCATTTTAAAAAGCTTGCTAGATTTTATTGTAGTTCATAGCCAAGTCTTTTCACACCCTTCTGTAGCCTATTAACTCTATTTTCCACATGATAACACTAGTCAGGTAATATAACAGCTTAATTTTTTTATCTTTGTGTGTATGTGTTTGGTGTCTTGGAGATGGTCCTCTTGGGAGTAATGTTCTGCACTACTCTGCCTGGTTGCTCTCTGGACCAATTCAGCAGCTATTGTCCTGGGACTTTGTCTTTGTATTGTGTTAAATGTCATGTTTTCTGTATCCTGTGTCTTCTTCCTTAAGTCTGAGAAGTAAGTTATTTATTCTTTGCAGAATGAATATGTAGCTCATGCTTGATGAAAAAGATAGACTGGATATAGAACTCTAAATTGAAAATTACTTTTATGTCCTTTAAAACTGGGCCTCTTTCTGGGGCTGGGTGGTGGCGCACATGACTGAGCACACGATATAGTGCCCAAGTACTTGGATTCAGACCCCTGGTCCCCACTTGCAGGGGCAAAAGCTTCAGGAGTGGTGAAGCAGTACAGTAGGTGTCTTTCTCTCCCCCTCTATCTCCTCTATCCCTCTCAATTTCTCTGTCTATCTGAAAAAGGAAAACAAACAAAAAATGGGCCTCTTTCTTATTTGTGTAATTCAGTATTTAGTAATAGGGATGTTCATTTACATCTTAAATATCACAGTATGTATTGCAAAGCAGAATTCTTTAAAACGTATTTGTGGGCCAACAAGATAACTCATCTGGGAAATGCACCTGCTTTGCCCTGTGTGCAATCCAGGTTCAAACTTAGCTCTCTGTCTCTTCCTATCTGAAAAAGTCAGTCTGGCACGGTGAAGCACTGATAATGAAAAAAGAAATGAAATAAAGGGGGTTGGGTGGTGGCCCACTTGATTTAGCACATATGCTGTCATATGCAAATACCAGACTGCAAGCCTCACTCTCTAGCTGCAGGAGGGAAGCTTCACACATGGTGCTACAGTGCACACTTCTCCCTCTACATAACAGGTTTTTTTTTCAATATTTATTTATTTATTAAATAGGGGGATAGTGAGTGAAAGAAACAGAGAGACACCTGCAGTCCTGCTTTACCACTCATGGAGCTTTCTCCCTGCAGGTGGGGACCAGGGGCTTGAACCTGGTTTCTTGCACACTGTAATATGAGCAGTTAACCAAGTGTGCCACTGCCTGGCCCTGTTTCTTTTTCTTTCTTTCTTTTATTTATTTTTATTTACAAAAAGGAAACATTGACTAAACGATAGGATAAGAGGGGTACAACTTCACACAGTTCCCACCGCTAGAACTCTGTATCCCATCCCTTCCCCGGATAGCTTTTCTATTCTTTAACCTTCTGGGAGTATGGACCCAAGGTCCTTGTGGGATGTTGTTCTGTAGTTGCTTCCCTGCTGAACATGGGCATTGACAGGTCTATCCATACTCCCAGCCTGTCTTTCTCTATTGGTGAAGGGCTCTGGGGAAACAGAGCTCCAGGACACATTGATCGGGTTGTCTGTCCCGGGAAGTCTGGTTGGCATCCTGCTAGCATTTGAAACCTGGTAGTTGAAAAGAGAGTTAACATACAAAGCCAAACAGATTGTTGACCACTCATGAACCTAAAGGCTGTAATAGTGCAGGTGAAGAGTTGGTGGGGGGTCCTCTGTTTTGTAGATAGCTAGTAGGCATATTTTAGTTATATTTCAAAGGGCCTGTGACTATACTAGTATTGTTTTTTGTTTGTTTGGTTTGTTGTTGTTGTTTTTTGCCTGAGCCTGAAATCTGATATGCAGGTATAGCCTAATTATTGTCTGGGAAGATGATGTCATGGCTGGCAGAAAGACCAGAAAGCTGGATCAGCGAAGAGACTAGGTCCCAAATATGGGAAAGGTGTGTAAATATTGTTGACTGTAAACCCCATCGATTTGATGTGATCTGGGGCCCATATTCAGCTTAGGAGCTTATGTGACCTCTGCATCCCTGTAGAGCTGAGCTCACATTCTGTGGTCATGAGTAGGAACGTTCCAAGCTGCCCCAATATCAGGACCCATCTTCCTCAGGTGGAGCATAGAGTATGTTGTCCAGCCTCCCTTCGGAGGATGGAACATTCTCTACCATTGTTGATCCAAGTTGAGGGCAAGGTCCTATGGGGAGTGTTTCTCTTTCTTTATCACTCTTATCTCAGTTTTTTTCTGTCCCTATCTGATGAATGAATCAATAAATGAAAATGTTTAAATGCAATAAAAACATTTGATTCTCTCCTTTTGAAAACTAGATTATTCAAAAATGGCAGAACTCTTTATGGAATGTGAAGAAGAAGAGCTGGAGCCATGGCAGAAGAAAATAGAAGAACAGCAGGAAGAAGAGGAGGAGGAGGAAGAAGAGGAGGAGGAGGATGATGAGCTGATCTTTGTTGGAGAAATATCAAGTTCAAAACCAGCCATCTCAAGTAATTTCTTTCATTGAATTAAAGTCTTACAACATTTTGTTTCTAACAGAAAAGCCTGTGGACTAATATGTCCTTATTACTATTATATAAGGATTTGGAAGTGAGAGGGTGTAGCGAGTGATTTCATTCTCAATATCGTTTCCTGTGTCAAATTACAAGGTGCTAAGTAGAATGCTACTTCAATTATAAAATAGGCTATGCATTTTATTGTTGCCGAGAGTGGAGCAGAATGCGATATTCACTTAACTATTATTTTCTTATCACTGATAATTTTCTTTTTTTAAATCTTTTTAAAAATTTAATTTAATTAGTATTGAATAGAGACAGAGAGAAATTGAGAGGGAAAGAGACAGAGACACCAGCAGCCCTGCTTCTTTACTCGTGAAGCTTTTTCCCCTTTTAGGTGGGGACCAGGGGCTTGAACCCTATTCTTTGCGCACTGTGATGTTTGTCCTTAACCAGGTATACCATTGCCTGGTCCTAATCACTGATCATCTTTCTTTAAAAAAAAATATTGTATTTATTTATTTTCCTTTTTTTGTTTCCCTTGTTTTTATCATTGTTGTGGTCATTATTACTGTTGTTATTGGTGTTTTTGCCAGATAGGACAGGGAGAAATGGAGAACGGAGGGGAAGACAAAGAGGGGGGAGAGAAAGATAGACACTTGCAGACCTGCGACACCCCTGCAGGCGGGGGTCACTGATCATTTTTATACTGAAATATTACTACATTTCAGAATTGTGATTCAGATCATCTTATTGAAAGCATTATTGTTGAAGTGCATTTATGTCAGTTGCGGTTGGCCACTAAGTGCACAACTAAAATATTGTTAAATATAAATAAAATATAATCTTTAAATGAGCTCTATAAAAATAATCTTGGGAGTCAGGCGGTAGCGCAGCAGGTTAAGCACAGGTGGCTCAAAGTGCAAGGACCGGCATAGGGATCCCGGTTCGTGCCCTGGCTCCTCACCTGCAGGGAGTCTCTTCATAAGCGGTGAAGCAGGTCTGCAGGTGTCTATCTTTCTCTCCCCCTCTCTGTCTTACCCTCCTCTCTCCATTTCTCTCTGTTCTATCCAACAATGACGGCATCAGTAACAACAATAATAACTACAACAATAAAGCAAGGGCAACAAAAGGGAATAAATAAATTTAAAAAATATTTTAAAAAATAATATTGACCCCAGTAAGACTTATTTTCTAAATGATTTCAGTATTTAAATAACTACTGATGTTTTATTTGTGTACCATATAATATCTGTAGCATATGAAGCATGAGATAAACATATAAAACCACCATAATTGAAGTTTGTGTTTGATAATTTTTGGCTTGATAGTCTACAGTCAACAAAAGTACTATGGAAGAGTCTTTAATGGTTTAAGTAAATATCTTAGATTTCTGAATGAAAACAACAGCAGCTTGTTTGATCAAGTAGATTTTTCTTTTAGAATACTCTAGTGCTTAGTACTGCATTTTCATAACCATACAAAACACTACATTTGTGTGATACTTTCCCAGCTCTGTTTCTTTTCTACTAGGAAACAAGGAGAAAATTTGAGCTTGGATTTAATTTGTTTGTGATTTTTCTTTTCTGATTAGCAATTTTGGGCAAATCTCCACTCTGAGAGACAGGGCAGGCCACATGTGTTCAAGTGTGAGCAGTCTTAAACTGGTCCAAATGGCCGTGCTAGGCTAAACTTGACTTTTTGTATAGCTAGTAGATTTGAGATATCCTAGATTGGTAAATCCTCACTTAGTCTGTAATCTCTGGTAGTGTCCCTCTCAGAACGCAAGAACAGATACAGAGGATAGAGTCAAACTGTTGATAATGAAACTTTCAGACGCTTAGGGCTATGAATGAAGTATGGAATTTGCAGAAGGACTTGATTTCAGATCACAAGAGCTTGAATCCATATACAGTCTTGTCACCATTATGAGAAAGATATTTACTTACAATATATTTCATTAAGACAACAATTTTTTAAATAAATATAATTTTATAGATATTTTGAACAGAGGTACCCCCAGCTCATCTTCAAAGGGATTAAAGAATGAGACACTCGGTCAAGGTACACTTTTATTATACTACTTAATTTTTAAGTGAAATGAAATTGGTTGTAGAAGTATACTCAGTGTGTTGTGTGATCTTATAACGCAGGTGGTGCAGTCAAGGCTGCAAGTCAACAGAACAAAGATCCCACATCAAGTCGAGCAGCTGCTGTGTTGCCTAGATTTCATCCCGAGTCTAAATCTTTACACAGCCCTGTTAGTGCTCAGAACATGTCTGACCCTGTAAGTATTTCTGAAACTACATAACTATCTCAGGGACACATTTGGATATTAGAATAGCCAATTAGGATTGTAGGCTGGCATAGCTAGTCACCATTCCAGTAGAAATATAATCACTATTAGAAAATGTTATTTTCGAGTGAAGCACAAGGACCGGCATAAGGATCCGGGTTCGAGCCCCCGGCTCCCCACCTGCAGGGGAGTCAATTCATAGGTGGTGAAGCAGGTCTGCAGGTGTCTATCTTTCTCTCCCCCTCTCTCTCTTCCTCTCCTCTCTCCATTTCTCTCTGTCCTATCCAACAATAAAAATAATAGTTAAATATAATAGCTGAGATAAATAGCTCAACTTGTTAGAGCACAGTGTTAGTCAGTCTGACATCCCAAAATTTTTTATTATATATATTTATTTGTTGGAAGACTAATGTTTTACAGTTGACAGTAAATACAGTAGTCTGTACATGCATCACATTTCTCAGTTTTCCACACAACAATACACTGTATTTATCCCCACTAGGTCCTCTGCTCCAAAGTTTTAAGTTCAGTCTTGGGCACCACCATAAGCCAGGGCTGAGCAAGTGCTCTAGTCTGTCTTTCCCACTCTTTCTCTTTGTCTCTCTCTCTTAAGTAAATTTATAAAAATGTTACCATCTGGGAGTCAGGAAGCGCATGTGGCGCAAAGCGCAAGGACAGATATAAGGATCCTGGATCCCGGTTCGAGCCCCTGGCTCCCCACCTGCAGAGGAGTTGCTTCACAGGTGGTGAAGCAGGTCTGCAGGTGTCTGTCTTTCTCTTCACCTCTCTGTCTTCCCCTCCTCTCTCCATTTCTCTCTGTCCTATCCAACAATAACGACATCAATGACTACAACAATAAAACAACAAGGGCAACAAAAGAGAATAAATAAATGTATATTTTAAAAAAGAAATATTTTAAAATGTTACCATCTGTTTGATAGCTCAACCAGTACCAAAGTAATCACTGTGTTGAAAATCATGTAATATAAAACATTAATCCCCCAATAAAGAAATTTTAAAAAAGAAAGAAAATCATGTAATATGCTTAAATAGGTAGATAACAGAAAACTGTGTACTATGTCATATAAAAGTAAGTAAAGGATAATCAGTGTAAATGTTGCATAATGGTAAACTTTTTAATATGTATTTATTCCCTTTTGTTGCCGTGGTTATTTTATTGTTGTTGTTATTGATGTCCTCGTTGTTGGAAAGGATAGAGAGAAATGGAGAGAGAAGACAGAGGGGGAGGGAAAGACCTGCAGACCTGCTTCACTACTTGTGAAGCGACCCACCCTGCAGGCAGGGAGCCGGGGGCTCGAACTGGGATCCTTACTCTGGTACTTGCGCTTTGCGCCACCTGCGCTACCGCCCAACCCCCAATGGTAAACATTTTAAGATGGCAAATGAACTAGGTTTTCTTTCCCTGTTTTTTTTTAATATGGTTCTCACTAGCGCTTCACTGTTCCAGGCTAATTTTTCAAACAGAGAGAGAAAGACAGGCAGGCAGACAGACAGACAGACTGACATCAAAGCACCAAAGCGTCCTCCAGTGTATTGGAGGTTCAGCTTGAATAAGCTAGGCTTTCTTTATTATTTTTCAGCTTTTAACAAAATTAATAATATTTAGCTAGTCTGTTAATATGAGTAAGTCATTGTGTTAACAGCTACATATAAATTAGTATTGTTTAATTAACTTATTTATTTTATTGCCATCGGAGTTATCCCTCGGACTTAGTGCTGGCACTACAAATCCACCACTCCTGGTGGCTATTTTTTTTCTTTCTTCTTTCTATTAGTAGTGGATGGAACAAAGAGAAATTAAGAGGGAGAGAGATAGAGAGTGACACCTGAAGACCTGCTTTGCTACTTGAGAAGCTTCTCCCACTGAAAATGGGAAGTGGGGCTTAAACCCTGGTCCTTAAACATAGCAGTGTGTACACTTAACCAGGCCTGCCACCACTCATCCTACTTTCTTGTTATTTTAAATTTATATTGTGGTCTGGTTTTGTTTGTCTTCTAATACAGTACCAGGGATCAAACCCAGGGTCTCATGCATCAAGGCATGCACACAACAATAACCATGGTGGCAATTAACAAGATAATATATAAAATACTGACATTTCTTTTGCATAAGTACTTAGAAGGGGAATATACAAAATAATTGCATCAAAAGATAGGAATTTTGTTATTGCCACCAGGGTTATTGTTGGCTCAGCACCTGCACTACAAAGCTACAACTCCTGGCAGCCTTCCTTTCCTTCTCTTCCCTTCCCTTCCCTTCCCTTCCCTTCCCTTCCCTTCCCTTCCCTTCCCTTCCCTTCCCTTCCCTTTTTTTCTTTTCTTTTTCTTCTTTTTTATTTTTAATTGATAGGGCAGAGACAAAAGGAGAGTGAAGGGAGAGAAAGAGAGAGACATTTGCAGCAGCACTGCTTCACCTCTAGTGAAGCTCCTCACCCCCCATAGGTCGTGACAGCGACTTGAACCCAGGCCCTTGGGTTCAAAACCTCAATTGGGTTTGCTACTGCCCAACTCAAGGATAAGAAATTTTAAGGCACTTGATAGCAATTACTTAGATTTCCTTTTTTTTTAAAAAAAATATTTATTCCCTTTTGTTGCCCTTGTTGTAGTTATTATTGTTGTTGTTATCGATGTCGTCATTGTTGGATAGGGCAGAGGGTAATGGAGAGAGAAGGGGGAGAGAAACACAGACACCTGCAGACCTGCTCCATGGCTTGTGAAGCAACTCCCTTGCAGGTGGGGAGCCGGGGGCTCAAACCGGGTTTTTATGGCCAGTCTTGTGCTTCGTGCCATGTGCGCTTAACCCATTGCGCTACCACCTAACTCCCTAATTACTTAGATTTTCTTACGGAAACGTTGTTCAGTGTGTAACATCTACTTTGCCAGTAGTATTGTTATCTTTCATTTTGGCTTTTTATTTTGAACTTTTAGATTTAAGAAAAATTATTTTAAAAAAACCCAGAGAATTCTCATATACCTTTCACCCAGTAGATGCTAATTTTAATGATTTCCTTTGTGTTTAATAATTCAAGTAATTGAACCATAAATGTTATCATCATTACATTATCTTATAGTTAAATTTGCCTGTATGAAAGTTTATGTAATAACATTTGTAACTTTTTTACAGGATTTTACAAAGAATCTGTCACAAGTTGAATCTGATGATTCTTCAGACTTACTATTTGACTTGACCCAGGATACAATACCACTGTCCCAGGAGTCATCGGAAATTTATATAGAAGGTTTGACTTCTTTGTTTCATATCTATTTATGTATTTCATTATTTGAAAGCATCTGTAGAATACTATGCATATCATTTATTTCACTAGTTGTTCAAATACAATGGTTTTTAGTAGCTCTTTGGGTAATTGTAATTTAGTAATCTTTGGGTAATTTTAGTAGCTCTTTGGATAATTGTTCTGTCAATAGTGTTGATAATTAAATTTAGTACTATGTGTAAACAATGTTCTATGTTAAGGCAATTAACAAATATTTCTCTCACTATTTAAATCACCGTAGCTTTGGATCAAAGTATGCCATTTCTAAAGCGTCCTTCTTCTTCTAAAAGAAACAGTGTTAGTCCAAAAAAGCCAAAGATCAGTGACGATCTTAGTGAAAAAAGTTCTTCACTGTCTTTACCAAGTTCTCCTTCAGTGACCTCCTCCAGCAGTATACTATCAAAAAGTAAGTACCAAATCTGGCAGGTGAAAAAGAAAAATATTGTTTTTACATAAGTTTTATAAATAATGGTGAACTTTAAACTGCCATTATTTATTACTACTTGTTCAAGGTTTTTTTTTTTTTTGTTTTTTTTTTTAAGGAAAAGAAAAAAAGAACTAGAGTCATTAAAGTCCCTTATTTATTTCAGGTTCAGATAGCTCATCAGTTCAATGTAAAACTACAATGCCTTTGCAAAGATCTTGCCCCAAGTGCAATATTCAGTTCAATCTCCTGGATCCTCTGAAATATCACATGAAGGTAAAATGTTCTTAGTATTTCATTTTTGGAAATATTATCAGAGCAGGGTAGTGGCAGATATGATTGAGCACCTGTAAGCATGCATAAGGACCTAGGTTCAAGTCCCTGACCCCCACCTGCAGGGGAAAAACTTTGAAGCCAGTGCTGTAGCTGTCTTTCTTTCTCCCTCTCTGTCTGTCCCTTCCCTCTTGATTTATCTCTGTCCAATATGTAGATAAATGTTAAAAAAAATATTCACCAGTCTGAAAATTCTGAAGATTGTTGTGCAGTAAATACTAGTTTGTTTAGATGCTTAGATATGAATTCTCATTGGCATTTCCATGTACCTTAAGTAAAAACTGATATTTACAATGATTATCTTAAAATCTTTCCTATTCGGGCAGGGGTAGATAGCATAACGGTTATGCAAACAGACTCTCATGCTTGAGGCTCCAAAGTCTCAAGTTCATTCCCCTGCACCACAGGCCAGAGCTGAGCAGTGCTCTGGTAAAATAACTAAATAAATATTAAAAAAAAAACCTCTCCCATTCATCAAATTAAAAAAAAAAATTACCTTCTATGGCACATGGTCTATGCATAGTGTGTTCTAACTTTTAATATAAAAGTAAATGTGGGTGGGGAGATAGCGTGATAGTTATGCAGAAGACTTGCATGCCTATGCTCTGAAGTGCCAGGTTCAGTCCGCCACACCGCCATAAGCAAGGATGGGTGTAAGGATCCCGGTTCTAGTCCCCTGCTCCCCACCTGCAAGGGAGTCGCTTCACAAGCAGTGAAGCAGTTCTGCAAGTGTCTCTATCTTTTTTCTCCCCCTCTCTGTCTTCCCCTCCTCTCTACATTTCTCTCTGTTCTAGCCAACAACAATGACATCAATAACAACAATAAGAACTATAACAATAAAACAACAAAAGCAACAAAAGGGAATAAATATTTTTTTTAAGTTTTATAAAAAGTTCAAGAAGGCAATAGATAATTATTATGATAACCAAGTTACTGGGGAGCTTGGTTTTCTTTGAAAATCCCATAGTTAGGGTTTACCATATTATACTTGACATCACCATGCTTTATGTCATTTAATACTACCTACTAATAACTATATCATAGGTACTGACAGGACCAGATGATTCTCATCTATATGGTCTAAGGTTGTATGTATGTCGCTTAGTATTTTTTAAAGTTATTTTTAGAAATACAATTTAATCCTAGCATCATTAACTTAGTCAGTTTATAAATTTGAAACATTAAATTCATAGACTAAAGGAATATATACTCAGAACTGAAATCTAGGCAGTTAGAGAATTGAAATAATCATTTTTCCCCTGACATAGTGAATGGCAATCTATAAGATTATAAGTTAATAGGAGCAAAGTTTTACACCATTCCCACCACAAAAGATCTGTGTCCCCACACCCCTACAGTGGAAACTCGGGTCCTTATGTGTGGTTTCTTGCTTTCACCAGGGTTTTTTATTTGTTTGTTTTACTTTTTTCCTTTCTTTCCTGTTCTTATATGAATTTTCTTTTTTTAGCAGTTGGGATAAACTGGTTTGCATTCATTAATCAAATACATTTTACTGATCTGGCAGGTTGTGATTGGTCTTGATTCTGTCATAATTTTTGTTTTGTTGCTTTTATTTTTTTTATTGCCACCAGAATTATGGCTGGGTCTCTGTGCTGGCATGAATTCACCACTCCTAGTCGCCTCTTTTTTTTTTTTTTTTTTTTTTTTATAAAACAGAAAATTTGAGATAGGGAGAGAGAAAGACACACCTGCTTCTCTGAAACTTTCCCCCCTGCAGGCGGTGAGTGAAGTCTCAAACCTGGATCCTTGCACATGATAATATGTGTGATCAACCAGGTGCGCCACTGTCTGGCCTTGTTCTGTTGCTTTTTTAAAAACAAGTTTTTTTGCATGGGGAAGATAACATAATGGTTATGCAAAAATACGTTTATGCCTGAGTTTCTAAAGTCTCAGGTTCATTTTCTCGCACCACCATACATGCTCTGGTTTCTCTCTAACTTTTTTTTTCCCCCAGAGCACTGCTCAGCTCTGACTTATAGTGGTGCTGGAGATTGAACCTAGGACCTTTAGTATCTCAGGCATGAAAAGTTTTTTGTCTTTCATTATGCTATCTCCCCAGCCCCCTCTGTGTATCTTTCTTTTTCTTTTAATCTTTTTAATTTTATTTTGTTTATTTTCATTATTGGATAGAGACAGAAAGAAATTGGGATAGAGAGGGAGAGTGGTTGGAAAACACCTGCAGCCTTGCTTCACCACTCATGAAACTTCCCCGCTGCCCCCCTGTAAGTGGAGGACCAGAGGCTTGAACCTGGGTCCTTGTACAGTGTGATGTGTGCGCTTAACTAGGTGTGCTAGCACCTTGCCCCTTCGGTGTATCTATCTATATGTCATTAAAGTATAACAAAATATATCTATATATATTTTTTAATTTTAGTGACTGCAATGTTTGTATGCAGTTGGTATTTATAGGAAAATTTTATATTTTTGGTCTCTGCTAAAGAATACTAGAGGTATTCTACAGTTGAAAAATTGTAAGTAATGAATGTCTTTCAATAAATTAATGAATTTTAATAAATGAATGTATCATCTCATTGAAAAGAAAAAGCTTATTTATGAAAGTATTCCACAGAGCTGGGGAAAAAGCATAATGCTCCCCCCCCAAAAAAAAAAATTCTGATGTCCCGGGTTCAATATCCTGCACTACCATAAACCGTTTCCCTCTTACTTTTCTCTTTTTTAATTTATGTGTTTTTTTTGTTGTTGTTTTTTTACTGCCAGCGGGGTTATTACTGAGGCTGGCTCAGTGTCATCAGCACTATGGATCCACTGCTCCTGGCAGCTATTTTTTTCTTTATTTATTTGTTTTTCTGGTTTATTATTATTATTATTATTTGACAGGACAGAGAAATTGAGAGGGAGAGAGTGAAAGAGACACTTGTGAAGCATCCTCCCTGCAGGTGGGAAGTGGGGCTTGAACCTAAGTCCTTGAGCATGGTAGTATATGTGCTTAACTGGGTGTGCCACCACCTGCCTCCTTCTTTCTCTTTCCTAATAAAAAAACCAAAGTACTGCAGGTGTTTCTCTGTCTCTCTCCCTCTCTATTTCCCCCTCCCTTCTCAATGTTTGTCTGTCCTATCTAATAATTAAAAAATGGAAAAAAGATAATTATATAGCTATCCTTAGTCTTAACATTTTCTGTTTGTTTTGGGAGTTATTCTTTATTCAGAAAATTGATGTTTATTGTCTAAATTTTTTAGACCCTACAAATAAGCAAACATTTGGGTGAATGAATAGCTTTCCAAATATAATGCCACACATAGTTTTAGTCATTGAATCATCTTTCGTTACTTAAATTTTTTAAAAGAGATAAGTAAGTCTTGTTTTTGTTTTTTTTCTTTTTCCAGCGTTGTTGTCCAGACATGTTAAGTAAGTTTTCGGATCTGTTTAGCTTAGACCTTCCAAGTACTGAAAAAAAATACATGCTTAGTACAGAGAAAGGAAAACTCGTCATGTTGGTTGGTGACTTCTACTATGGAAAGCATGAAGGAGATACTGATGATGAACAGAAGACTTACACAACCTTTAAGTGCTTCAGTTGCTTGAAAGTTCTTAAAAATAATATTAGGTATGTAAATACTTCCTGCAATTTCTGTTTTTTAATTGAGGTGCTGCATACATAACAAATATATATCTTTAGTTTACCTCGCTCTCACAGTAACAAATTTTGACACTTTCTGCTAAGAACAAAGACAGATGATCCTGTTCTAAAGCTTTTGTCTCTTGTATTTTATCTTAGGAGTTTGATACTTAGATCCATTTAATTGTGCTTCTTTCAGATGGCTTAAGAAAAGGAAATTTTAGGGGCAGGGGTAGATAGCATAGTAGTTATACAAAGAGCCTCTCAGGCCTGAGGTTCCAAAGTCCCAGGTTCAAGACCCTACACTCAAGAACCAGAGTTGAGCAGTGATCTGGAAAGAAAGAAAAAGAAAAGGAAATTTATACTTTTTCTTAAGGATTTCATGTAGTTTTGTTTGTTTATTTTTTTATTGTTACCAGGGTTATCACTGGGGCTTTGTACCTGCACTACCAATTCACTGCACCTAGCAGCCATTTTTTCCCGTCTTTTATTTGCTAGGGCAGGGAGAAATTGAGAGGAGGGGGGATGAAGAGGGAGAGAGAGAGACACCTGCAGCACTTTTTCACCCCTCATGAAGCTTTCCCCCTGCAGGTAGAGACCCAGTTCCTTGCACACTACAATGCGGTATAATAATGATTAATGAAGTTATAAGATTTCAGGGATATAGTTTCGTGTGTGTATGTATATACAAAACACCACACACACCACCAAAGTTATTGTGCCCTCTCCCATTTCCCCTCCCTATCTATGTCTCTCTCTGCACACACACACACAGACACGGACACAGACATTCATTTTGCCCTAGGAGAAAATCACTTCTTTTCTCAATAGTTAGCATTGAGCTGTGAGTTTTCATGAAAATTTTTTACTCTTAGCCACTTTTGAGTCTTCCTTTTTTTTTAAAACTGGTATTATGTATGTATGTATTATTGCATAGAGATAGAAAGAAATTGAGAAGGAAGGAGGAAGGAGGAGATAGGTGAAGAGGCAGAGAGAGTCCTGTAGTCCTGCTCAACCATCCCTGAAGCTTCCCCCCTTGAGGTAGGGGACCAGAGGCTCCACTTATGAAGGTGCGCCACCACCTGGCCCATGGAATCTTCCTTTTCTTTCACAAAAATAGCCACATCTGGTTTGAGCTCCTCCCCACTGGTCTTAATGCTCTAATTTGCCTATTTGTAATTTTAGCACATTTACTTCAGAGAAAGTGAACTTTTTTAGTACTCTTCTTTTTAACTTTATTTAATTGTGGTGACAGAGGTTGAACCTGGGACCTTGGAGTTTCAGGCATGAAAATCTTGTACAGCCACTATGTTATCTCCCCATCCCTCTTTAACACATTTTAAAAACAGATTTAATTATCAGTGGGATGTTTTTATCTTTTCATACATGTGAACCTTTGAGCCTTAAGTTTTACAAATGTGTGCTTTGTACTCTTTAAGTTAAATGGCATATCTTTCTACTAAGTGGAACATTACCAATGACAAGGTCATCAGTGTATCAAGTGGTATCTTTCCTTGACTAGGTAGCCTGACATTTCTCCCAACATTTTATTTGAAACATTTCAAGATTCAGCAAAGTTTAAAAGGAGTTGATAATGAACAATTGAACACTAACTTTAGCACATACCTTTGCATCCATGGGACTATCTGAATTTTTTATTCTTTTTCAGAGTAAATTGCAAACATTAGTGCAATTACGTTAGGTGAGATGTGTATATGTACAGATGTACTTATATTGTATCCCTCCACCACCCCCACACATCTAGACTTTAAAATATATTTATCCTTGATAAGCATCACTTATAACTGCTACTTTAAAATGTCCTATGGGGGGCAGGTGGTGACACACCTAGTTGAGCGCACGTTACAGTGCACAAAGATCTAGGTTCAAGCCTCTGGTCCCCACCTGCAGGGTGAAGCTTTGTTGCAAGTGTCTCTCTGTCTCTTTCCCCCTTTGTCACCCCCCTTCCCTCTTGGTTTCTGGCCATCTCTACCCAATAAATAAAGATAATAAAATTTTTTTAAAAATTATTCATAAAAAGGAAATATTGACAAGACCATAGGATAAGAGAGGTACATTTCCACATAATCCCCACCACCAGAACTCCATATCCCATTCCATCCCTTGAAATTTTCACTATTTATCCCTCTGAGAATATGGACCCAGGATCTTTATGGGATGCAGAAGGTGGGAGGTTTGGTTTCTGTAATTGCTTCCCTGCTGAACATGGGCATTGGCAGGTCAATCCATACTCTCAGCCTGTCTATTTCCCTAGATGGGTAGGTTTCTGGGAAGGTGGGGGCTCTAGGACACATTGGTGGGGTTGTCTGCCCAAGGAAGTCAGCTTGGCATCATGGTAGCATCTGGAACCCGGTGGCTAAAAAAGAGTTAAGATATAAAGCAGAACAAATTGTTGACTACTCATGAACCTAAAGGCAAAAATATTGCAGATGAAGATTTAGGGTCTCTGTTTTGGAAAAAGCTAGTAGGTCTGTTTTAGGTATATTCTAAGGGACCCATGACTTTACTAGTTTTTGCCTGAGCCTGATATCTAATATGCAGGTGGACCCAAGTTATTGTCTGGGGAGATGGTGTCATAGATGGTGTCATAGATGGTGTCATAGAAAAAAGATCTGAAAAGCTGCATCAGAGAAGAGAGTAGCTCCCAAATCTGGGGAAAATATCTTAACAATGTTAACTGCAAACCCCATCAATTTGATCTGGTGCCCATATTCAGCACAGGAGCCTATGTAACCTCTGTAACCTCAGACCCTTGTAGGTCTGAGCTCACATTCTGGAATGTGAGCTATGAATGGAATATTCCCTACCTCAAATGAACCCCTTTGTGAGCCCCCCTACAAATTTTAATGTCCTATTGGTCATTTCTAAGCCCAGCACTTATTTTTGTGGTGATTTCTTAGGTTCAAAATGAAGTACATTAGAAAATCCTTGAA
Source organism: Erinaceus europaeus (assembly GCF_950295315.1). NCBI lineage: Eukaryota > Metazoa > Chordata > Mammalia > Eulipotyphla > Erinaceidae > Erinaceus > Erinaceus europaeus. The sequence continues at coordinate 29,438,267 of NC_080185.1, forward strand.
GTGCCCTTCCTTTTTTTTCTCTTCTCTCTTCGGATCCTGGAGGAATTGGGACTTCAGAGCCCTCTGGTCATCTTTCCCTAACATTTCTCCCCCTCTAGACCTTGAATAAATCCCTCTCTCCATTGTTACTGGTCATCTCTATCAGGAACAACACAATAGACCCCTTTGTGGGCCCCCATTACCCTCAACTTGGATCAACAACGGTAGAGAATGCTCCATCCTCCGAAGGGAGGCTGAACAACATACTCTATGCTACACCTGAGGAAGATGGGTCCTGAAATCAGGGCAGCTTAGAATGTTCCTACTCATGACCACAGAATGTGAGCTCAGATCTACAGGGATGCAAAAGTCACATAGGCTCCTAAGCTGAACATGGGCCCCAGATCACATCAAATCAATGGTGTTTACAGTCAACAATATTTATACACCTTTCCCATACATGGGAGCTACTCTCTTCCCTGATCCAACTTTCTAGCCCTTTTTCCAGCCATGATATCATCTCCCCAGACAATAACTTGGATTCACCTGCATATCAGATTTCAGTCTCAGCAGAGAAAAACAAACAAACAAAAACATCTGGTATAGCCACAGACCCTTTGGAATAGAACTAAAATATGCCTACTAGCTATCTACAAAACACACACACACACACACATACACACACACACACACACCCGTTCTTCATCTGCACTATCCCAGCCTTTAGTTTCATGATTAGTCAACAGTTTGTTTGGCTTTATATGTTAACTCTTTTTTCAGCCACCAGGTTCCAGATGCTAAGATGATGCTAGCCGGACTTCCCTGGACAGACAAGCCCACCCTACTAGGGAAAGAGAGAGACAGGGTGGGAGTATGGATTGACCTGTCAGTTCTCATGTTCAGTGGGGAAGCAATTACAGAAGCCAGACCTTCCACCTTGATAATGACATTGGGTCCATACTCCACCCACAATAACATTAAGTCCATACTCCCAGAGGGTTAAAGAATAGGAAAGCTATCTAGGGAGGGGATGGAATGTGGAGTTCTGATGGTGGGAATAGTGTGGAGTTGTACCCCTCTTATCCTATGGTTTTGTCAGTGTTTCCTTTTTATAAATAAATAAAAAAGAAAAAAAAAAAGAAAAACAGGGTGGAGTAGATAGCATAATGATTATGCTAACAGACTCTCATGCCTGAGGCTCCAAAGCCCCAGGTTCAATCCCCCACTCCACCATAAACCAGAACTAATTAGTGGTCTGGTTAAAAAAAAAAAGAAAAAAAAAAACTGTGATAAAAGTCTAAAGCAATTATGAATGCTATGTTGTGTTTTATGGTTTTCAAAGATTTTCACGTGTTACTCATACAAGTTTTCAAATTTCATTTCTTCCTGTTTTTAATTGCTAGTGATACTAGCCATTTAATTAACAGAAGGATTTTGCTTTGGGTAATATCACTAAAATGGTGGTAAATTTGAACTCTGTCACTTCCCATGTTACACAATAAAAGAAAATAATATTAAGATATTTAGTAAAATTCATAGATTATTATTATCACTAGGTTCATGCCTGAATGATCCACCATTCCTGGTGGATTTTTTTTTAATTATTTATTTATTTATTTACCTCCAGTGTTAACACTGGGGCTCGGTGTCTTCACTACACATCCATTGTTCCTGGAGGCCATTTTTTTCCCTTTTGTTGCCCTTGTTTATTGTTGTTGTCATCAGTATCATTGTTGTTGGATAGGAGAGAGAAGTTGAGAGAGGAGGGGGAGACAGAGAGAGGGAGAGAAGGACACCTACAGACCTGTTTCACTGCCTGTGAAGTGATCCTAACCCCCTTGCAGGTGGGGAGCCAGGGGCTCAAACTGGGATCCTTAACACGGGTCCTTGTGATTTGTGCCATGTGCACTTAACCCGCTGTGCTACCGCCCGGCCCCCGATTTTTTTTTTTTTAAGAGAGTGAAACACAGTAAAGGAGAGAGGCAGAGCTGAGACTCAGCATAGTACTGCTTTACACTTGGGAAGCTTCCCCTTCATGTGATGATGGGGGCAGGCTCTTATGCTCGAACGTGGTAGTATGTGCTCTGCCAGGTGAACTATCACCTGACTCATCAATTATTTCCAAACACAAATGCAAAAAACTAAAGTGCATCCTTCTAGGGGGTGTTACAACTTTGGAGCCATTACTTTGAGCAAGACAACTCACATTCTGAGCATGTAGGTTCCAAAATTAAATTGTGAGATACACCCTTTGGTTACCAATCTGAATATCTGTACCTGTTGACCATCCTTGACAGGTTCATGAACCACATGAAGCACCACCTGGAATTTGAGAAGCAGAACAGTGAGAGCTGGGAAAACCACACCACCTGCCAGCACTGCTATCGCCAGTACCCCACACCTTTCCAACTGCAGTGCCACATCGAGAGCACACACACTCCCCATGAGTTTTCTAGTAAGTTTTCCAGTAAGCTTCACTAATACTCTGAACTGTCATGATTTTGATAATAGACACAGTGACAAATGCTTTAGCAAGAGATACCAGAGCACTGATTCGCCATATGTGGCACAGTGGATTGAGGCTGAGGCCTCTTGGATGCAAGGAATGCACTCTACCCACTGAGTGACCTCCCTAGTTACCAAAAAAAAAGTTTTGACTTGTGTAAACTTGTCAACAGAAGTACTTGATCAAGTTCTAGTCCCTTTTGTAAATAGAAGTGTCCTTGACATTACTCGTCTTGTGTGTAGTAGGACCTAAGTGTGATTTTTTTTTTTTTTTTGGCCAAGGGCCATTTGGATATTTATAACATCGTTTATAGGCCATGTGAAATGAACACTGAAATGTGATTAGAAATGCTCCTAGAGTGGTCCGGGAGGTGGTGCAGTGGTAAAGCTTTGGACTCTCAAGCATGGGGTCCTGGGTTTGATCCCTGGCAGCACATGTGCCAGAGTGATGCCTGGTTCTTTCTCTTCCTATCTTTCTCATTAATAAAATAAAATAAAATAAAATCTTAAAAAAGAAAGAAAGAAAGAAATGCTCCTAGATTTATTGAATTTTGAATTCTACCTAAAATTGCCTCGGCAGGGCCAGACCAAAAGATTTCCTGAGCTGTACGAAGGCTGAATGTTTCCCACTCCTGTAGTAGAGGATTAAATTAGAAAACTCAGATTCTCTCACTTTCAAATGTGAGATCAATTACCTGGATTCATATTCTAATAAGAACAATAACTGCAGTGATAGTTGAGATCAGAATCTAGTTGGGATTCAATCCCCAGTTCTGCCTCTTACTATAACTGTGAGGTCACAAATCATGTTCCTTCCTGTGCTTCTGGGTTCCTCATCTGAAAAAAAGAGGATAAAGAGAGCAGAACCCTTCCCGGTGTTGGTGTGAGCACTAAGTAAGCTAAAGAAGTCAGGCCCCAGGGTTGCCAGTTGCAGAACCGTCTTCACTGCTGTTACTATTATTATTAGTTGTTGTTGTTATGATGTACAAAATGAATCTTTTCTGTATGCATCTTTAATACGCTGTCATTTTTCCCCCACTTGCAGCTATTTGTAAAATCTGTGAGTTATCATTTGAATCAGAGCATACTCTTTTACAACACATGAAGGACACTCATAAACCCGGTGAAATGCCATATATTTGCCAGGTACACATACCTTTTGACAGTAGGAATTTAATATTCTTTTAAATGAAAAGATATTCGTTGTTCTTTTTTTTTTTTTGTCCAACTGTCTTAGTAAAATTTTTAATTGAAGTTGTTGAGGATGGACTGGATTAAGCCCTTATTGCATAGTTTGATAATACTAGTTAATGCAGTGCCGCCCTGGAGAAAGATAAGCATGCATTTTATTACCTTACAGGGGAGTACATAGGTATGTCAGAGAACTAAGGAAATGGTGTCAGTTATGGTGAATTTGACCTAATGCTTAGGGGATGGTATTTTTCCAGAATCTGAAATGACTACCAGTAAGATACCAGGTAGTGATAAACTCCTCCTGGCATAGAAAGGTTGCTATTTCCAAGAGAACATTCCATTTTATGTAACAGGAAACCGTTATAAGAAGGGGGTGATAGAGTTTAAAAAAATCTGAAAGTAGATCTGAAAATAAGATGTAAATCTAGTTTGAAGGATAACTTTTCCATCTCAAGCGTTACCTTTATTCCTTGCAGTATTTTAAGATGCTTTATTCGTTTTAAAAAACGTTTTGTTTTATTTTAATGAGTGAGCTACAGAGAGAAAGACAGAAAAATACCAGATGACTGCTCAGCTCTGGTTTATGGTGGTGCTGAGGACTGGGTGTGGGAGCATACAACCTCAGGCATGAAAGTCTTATGCATAACCATTACGCTGTCTCCCCAGCCCCTTTATTTATTTATTTATTTTGGATTGAGATAAATTGAGAGGGAAAGGGAAAATAGACACCTGCAGCACTGTTTGGCTGCTTATGAAGCTTCTTCCTCCCTGCAGGTAGGGACTGGGGTCTTTATCTGGGGTCCTTGTACACTGTAATGTGGTTACTCTACTAGGTACACCACGCGGCGGTGTGCCCCCCCCCCCCGCAGTAATTCAAAGATTACCGTATTATTTCAGATTCTTGGTTGTTGAGGCAACAAGTTTGAAATAGTAGTACATCCTGTTTCTCTAAAATTACTCTACATTGCTCCTTCGATATAATTGCATTATTGGTTATTAAATTTTAAGTTAAACTGAACCCTTTTTTTTGCATTTCCAGGTTTGCCAGTTTAGATCATCAACATTTTCTGATGTTGAAAATCACTTCAGAGCTTGCCACGAAAACACTAAGAACTTGCTATGTCCATTTTGCCTCAAAGTTAGCAGAATGGCAACTCCCTACATGAACCATTACATGAAACATCAGGTGAGATTTTAAGTTCTTATTTGTTCATTTGACCTTATTTATAGTAAGTCATCCCTTAATGTCATTGGTAGGTCGGTGAATATTGTAACTTTTAAGCAACTCAACATAGGTGAAATCAATTTTATCACAGGCTGACTGGTATAAATAAAACTCAAGTCTCTATGGCATATTTATGACCACAGAAACATCAACAGAGTTCTAAATAAAGACCCCCCCCCACTTCTAATCAATCTCCCTCCCTCCCTTTCTTTCTTCCCTCCCTTTCTTTCTTGCCACTTGGTGCTGGCACTATGAATCCACTACTTCTGGAGGCCATTTTTTATTTGACAGGGCAAAGAGAAATTGAGAGGAAAGGGGAGATAAAAAGGGAGAGAGAAAGATAGACACCTGCTCATAAGCATCCTCCCTGAAGGTGGGAAACAGGGACTCTAACCTGGGTCTTTAATTTTTTTAATTTCTTTATTTATTGGATAGAGATAGCCAGAAATCGAGAGGATAGAGGAGATAGGGAGAGAGAAAGAGAGATACCTCCAGCACTGCTTCACCACTTGTAAAGCTTTTCCCCTGCAGGTGGGCATCCAGGGTTCAAATCCATGTTCGTGCACACTGTAACATATGAGCAACCAGGGGCACCACCACCTGGCCCCATATTTCTTTCTTTTTCTTAATTTTGCCTTTTGTTGATCGTTGTCGTTACTTTTATTGTTGTTGGCGCTGCCGTTGTTGTTGGATAGGACAGAGAGAAATGGAGAGAGGAGGGGAAGATGAAGATGGGGGTGGGAGAGAAAGATAAGACACCTGCAGACCTGCTTCACCACTCGTGAAGCAAACCACCACCTCACCCCACCCCGTGCAGGTGGGGAGCCGGTACCTCAAACTGGGATCCTTATGCCGGTCCTTGCAGTTTGCACCATGTGCACTTAACCCACTGTGCTACCGCCCAGCCCTCCATATTTCTTTTTCTTTTCTTTTATTACCACCAAGATTATGGGTGGGGCTGTATAGAGGGGAGGGGGAAAGAGAAAGACACCTGCAGACCTGCTTCACTGCTCGTGAAGCTTCATCTTACAGATGGGAGCTGGAACTCAAACTCAGGTCTTCGTGCATGGTATTAAGTGCACTTAACTGGGTGCTCCACCCCCAGAGCTCTCATCATTCTATTTTTTTCCCCAACTCATATCCGCACCAGGGTTGCCCCAAGCCTATTCTGATAGCTCAGGACATAAGGTGGCATGCAATCCTGGGTATGCCATAAATCCATCAAAGGATACACACTTACTCACACTGGACAGTTAGATATGCCAGTTAAACACACACACACATAAAAGGTGGCATGCAATCCTGGGTATGCCATAAATCCATCAAAAGATACACACATGCTCGATGGCCTTGAAAAGTTCCTTCTCGAATGATGTCATCATTGGTATATAGTGAGTAAATTAGTTAATTACTCACTACATTACTCACACTGGAAAATTAGATATGCCAGTTAAACACACACACACACACACACACACACACACACACACACACACACACACACACACATATCTTTGGGATATGGGAGGGAACCAGACCATCTGGAGAAAACCCACGCAGACATGGGGAGAACACTCAGACTGTACACAGGCACTGGGCCCAGAATTTTTGTCATCAATGTTTTGCTGAAACCACATTTTTCAAGGACCTGCTTCAAAGGAAGCTTCAAATATCCGGTTAGGTCAGTTTTGGTAGAATGGCAAGTTGTTCAAAATGACACAATTTCTAATTTTATTTGTGAAACTTTCCCTTATTTTCCCTGTTTCTTAGTGATAAAATTGATGAATAGTGGAAATTTTGAGGGATGAGTAGAAATAAGAGCTATAGAGTGGGAGGGTGCAGGGAGAGAGAAAAGTTGAGTTTAGGTTGTATATTGTTGGGTCTGAGTGGCGAAAAAGGGAATAATTTTGAAGATAGTTATTGAACTTTATTTCTACTTTTAAAAAAAAAAATTAATTATTATTTATTTGTTTTCCCTTTTGTTGCCCTTGTTGTTTTTTATTGTTGTTGTTATTGATGTCGTTGTTAGATAGGACAGAGAGAAATGGAGAGAGGAGGGGAAGACAGAGAAGGGGAGAGAAAGTTAGACACCTGCAGACCTGCTTCACCGCAGGTCTGGTTCTTTCTCTCTCTTCTCCTATCTTTCTCATTAATAAATAAATAAAATCTTTTTTAAAAAAAGAAAGAGATTTAATAACCTATTTGATAGAACAGAGAGAAATTAAGAGGGAGGGGAGATAGAATGGGAGAGATGGAGAGACACACCTGCATCAAAGCTTCACCACTTGTGAAGCTTTCACCTTGCAGGTGGAGACCAAGGACTTGAACCTGGATCCTTGAGCACTATAATGCTTGAGCACTTAACCAGGTGCGCCACCACCACCCAGCCCCATAAGATATTTTTAATGAGAGAGACCGACTGACCAGAACGCTGCTTAGCTCTGGCTGCTGGTGATTCTGGAGATTGAACCTGCGGCCACAAAGGCTCCAACAGGAGAGTCTTTTGGCAGAACCATTATGCTGTCTCCCCAATCCCCTGTTCCCTTAAATTCTCATGTTATACTTCTGGCTCTTAACACAATTAGAACATTTTCTGTTGGGGTTGAAAACTTTGGTAAAATATCTATAGTGAGCCAACTCTTGAATGTTTGAAATAACCATGCATGACACATTTGCCAAAATCAGAAGTCTGAACTTTCTGCATCTTACTATGTGATCAAGTTTTGTCTCCTCGCTGATAAGCTCATTGAATTTTCCTAGTCTCTATCAAGGCCAATTTATTCAGCACTGGTACTAACATAGCGTTCAGTTCCAGTTGTTAGATAAGCATAAAATTAACTTGTTATGGGACCGGGTGGTGGCACACTTGGTTGAGCATACATATGAACGTGCGCAAGGACCCAGGTTTGAGCTCCCAGTCCCCACCTGCAGGAGGAAAGCTTTGCGAGTGGTGAAGCAATGTTGCAAGTGTCTCTCTGTCTCTCCCTATCACCCCCTTCCCTCTAGATTTTTGGCTGTCTCTATCGTATAAATAAAATAAAGATAACAAAAAAGTTTTTTTTAATAATTAACTTGTTACTAGAAAAAATCATAAAGATAGATACTCAAATATATTCAGGCTCTTCTATACTAAGTCTGGAATGGTAGTTAGCAATATGATTATTTGATTTATACTGGTATGTCACTTTGCCCTTTAGAATCTCTGGCAAAAATCTTTCTGTCCTAGAATCTCCTGAAAAGTATTTATTTTGTCAGATGTTAACATAGGTGTGCTGCTCTAAAATTTTCTTGAAATAAGAAATTCTACAAAAGACTAAATTTTATTTTTTTAAATTTGTTGTATTCTTTTTATTTTATTTATTGGATAGAGACAGCCAGAAATCTCGAGGGAAGGGGATGATAGAGAGGGAGAGACACACACAATGGCCCAGGAGGTAGTGCAGTGGATAAAGCACTGACTCTAAAGCATGAGGTCCCGATTTCAATACCTGGCAACACATGTACCAGAATGATGTCTGGTTCTTTCTCTCTCTGCTGTCATTTCTCATAGATAAACAAAATCTAAAAAAGAGGAGAGACAGAGAGACACCTGCAACATTGCTTCACTACTCGCAAAGCTTTCCTCCCGCAGGTGAGAACTGGGGGCTCGAACCCGGGTCCTTGTGCATTGTCACATGTGCGCTCAACCAGGTGCACCAACAGCTAGCCGGTCAGAAAAAGACTAAATTTTCAAAGTTAATATTTTTTGTTTAAAAATGTAACTTTTCACAGCTTTCAGTATGCTTAAAAATCATAAAGGCTCTAAGCAAATGAAATTGTATATCGAGTTCCCAAAATTTATTTGACCAACTAATTGTATTTGCCCAATACCTATTAACATCCCTTGAGGAATAACGTTTGGGAATCACCAGCTTAGTGTTCTCTATTCTGTCTTTTAGCCCTTTTATTTTGAAACCACAATAATAACTACAACCACAATAAAAAAAATAACAAGGGCAACAAAAGGGAAAATAAGTAAATATAATTTTTTTAAAAATTGAGTAGCTTTTAACTATTTATAGTATGAGAAGTAGTGATAAACAAAAACAAAAACCTAGGCTTTTAAATCCAAGAGAACTTCCATGGAAAATGAACAAAGCACTTCGTAGCTGTTGCTCAGTTAGCTACTGGGGGGTTGATTGAATGTATACTAACACAGTCCTATGGGGAGGTGGCTCTTGGGGATTGGTGCCCAGTGTTTTCCATACACCACCCAAAACATTTGTCCTTCATTAATTCTGCTCTGGATCCTCCCACTATAGTAAATTATAACTTGGAGCATAACAACTTCTAGGTCCCATGAGTGCTTCTACTGAATCACCAGACCTGAGAGTAATCAGTAGTTTTAGATGCCCAATTTACTCTTGGAAATTTTGGAGTACCTGAAAGGTGTCGAGTTAGCAGTCAGTAGAGAGGAGAGACTGTTAGTACAAGGATAATCCTCAGGAGTCCTTCAGATTATTTGCAACTTATATACTTATTATTAAAAAAACGACCCTCAGATACTATAGCTGAACAAAGTCATATGCATATAGTTAAGATATTAGTGCAATTTTAGACAAGAATTGTTTTATCTGTGACTCATTATTTTCCAAGGCTTTGATTGTAACCTCCTAAAAAGAATATATTACTATATCTTGCATGATTTCAAAGCTATCGATACTGTTTGTCCAACTTAAAAGTAAGTGTGAAGGGTGTTCTTGTTAGATGTTTGTAGTAGCGAGCACTTAGCACTGGCTGTATGATAGTCAGTGGTGGCTTTTACTTGCAGTACCTTGTTTAATCCTCACAACCACCACAAAAAGTAGGTATATGGTCATTTCCATTCCATGGGTAAAGAAAGTTTTATGGGGGGCCAGGATATGGCGCACCTGGTTGAGCACACATGTTAGAATGTGCAAGAACCCAGGTTCAAGCCCCCAGTCCCCACCTGCAGGGGGAAAGCTTTGCGAGTGGTGAAGCAGGGCTGCAGGTGTCTCCCTCTCTATCCCCCCCTTCCCTCTTGATTTCTGACTGTCTCTATCCAATAAATAAATAAAAGTTAAAATTTTTTGAAAAAAGAAAAGAAAGGTTTATGAAAAGTAACTTAGTAGAGTATCACATTCCTTATTAAGTGGCAGAGGCAAAATTAGTGTAGAGTCCAAGCTCTAGCACAGTCATGGAGAGCTATAGAATGCTTGAGTCCACCGAGGAGAATAGCAGATTAACGTCTTCCATTTCAGCACTCTGGGCAAATGTTCATGGAGAACTAGTTAAAGTGTGTCTACTTCTCATGTGCTCTCTGTCAGACTCCTGTTACCCTGACCCATTCATTTAACAAATATTTATTAAAAGCCAAGGACTATTTCACAGATGTGAACAAAGCAGTTTCTGCCCTCTAGGAAAAGGCGTGTTTGGATGTATAGATGTGTCTTATACCATGGAAGGAAATAAAGAACTTAGGGAGGTCAAAGTAATTGGCATTTTTTTCATGTTGGATGGCTGATAATACCATTCCTGTAGCATAAATTTTCTTGCCAGTGTCTGGTTAAATGTGTTTGGTTATAGAAAGTTCAGTGTTCAGAGTCGGGTGGTAGCGCAGCAGGTTAAGCACAGGTGGCTCAAAGCGCAAGGACTGGCATAAGGATCCTGGTTCGAGCCTCCGGCTCCCCACCTGCAGGGGAGTCGCTTTATAAGTGGTGAAGCAGGTCTGCAGGTGTCTATCTTTCTCTCCCCCTCTGTCTTCCCTTCCTCTCTCCATTTCTCTCTCTGTCCTCTCCAGCAACAACGACATCAATCATAACTACAACAATAAAACAACAAGGGCAACAAACGGGTCTAAATAATAAATATTTAAGAAAAAAAAAAAGAAAGTTCAGTGTATTCTGCCAACTTGTGTAACAAATTAAAGCAACATAGGTTAACAAACTGCCTTTTTTCAAGGATAAAAATACAGCATAACTCATTGTCAATAGTATGTGCTGTAAAATTATAACTTGAAAAGCATTTATACTGCTTTTGGAGTAGGACTTATCCTGCTGTCCATCAGTATGATTCTCCTATTGATTTCCTATGTGGTAACCAATGCTTTTGAAACCCAAATCATAATGCAAGAAGTGCTTTCTTAAACTGAAATAACATGTTGTTATTATTGACGATGGTAAAATACTGGTTTTGAAATTACTCAATTATTAGAATAAAGAGCAGTTTCACACCTTGGGCTTTGTGTTGGTAGAAATTATTTTAAATGTGATTTGTCAACAGAAAAAAGGAATTCATCGTTGCACAAAATGCAGACTACAATTTTTGACTTGCAAGGAGAAAACGGATCATAAGGCCCAGCACCGGACATTTATAAAACCTAAGGAGCTAGAAGGATTGCCTCCTGGTACAAAGGTGAGTTTCAGTTATTATATGTTAGCATCTTGTTTGGTAATGGAAATAAATTTCTGCCTAGTCTTGTCTATTTATTAAGGTATTAAACATTCCCTTCTGGCTATCCTTAAGATTTACATTTTGGGCTTTGTCACTCATTCTTAGAAAGAAACATATCCACCCACTGATTTATTTTATTTTTTTATTTACTTATTTTACCAGGGCACTGATTAACTCTGGTTTATGGTTGTGCTGGGCACTGAACCTGAGACCTTTTGTGTCTCAGGCATGAAAGTCTTTTTGCAGAACTATTATGCTACCTCCCTTCCCCATTGATTCTCGAGTCAGTTAGGTGCTATCTTGGAACACATTCTTTGGAATTGGGTGTAACTAGCTTAACTATGCACTTAGTCAGTGAGTTGTTTCAATAGTCTTTCAGCTGTTTCCTAGCTATTCTAGTTAGTGGCACATGTCTACTTCAGCTGCTAGCCTATAAAGTCAGGGATCCTGTCTAATGCATTTCGTCAGCATCTGTCAAAGTGCCTTAAATGCCATAGTTTGCCAATTCCCTGCGCAAGTTGATTTTGTGGAGTGTATTCTCAGAGAAGCCAATTCTACTGTTGGATAGTATTGCTGTTTGAAGTGAGCAAACACATCCAACTACAAACTTGAACTAATAGGAAAGAAAAAAAAAACAGAGCTTCTCTCTGATACATGGGATGACAGAGATCAAACTCAGGACTTCATGCTTGAGAGTCCAATACCCTATCCATTGTGTCACCTGCCAGGCAAGTTCTCTGACTTTTTTTTAGTTATTATTTAGAATCAAATCTTCACTATTTGCTTTAGTGGAAGAATGCATAATTCAAAGTGAATACTTCCCCAAACATCTACATTTATCTTTGAGCATTTATAATGTATTATACACCTGCTACTAAAATAATACAGAGCAACCTGGAGCCTGTAGTAACCTAATGAGATAGATCAGGTGGTTTTTCCTTTTTTTTTTTTTTTTTGGAAGAAGATAGATCCCACTCAACTATATGGCCTTGGTCCCTGAGTAGTTATTCTTCCCATAAAATAGATGTGGAGGATTGCAGAAATAAATTATTTAAAGTCACGTGGCAAAGCAGAGGCAGGATTGAGATTCAGCCATGGAGCTTTTGATTAGAGCAAGCAGAGAGGCTGGTTGGTGTTGCACCAGGAATGTGAGGACCGAAGGTCAAGTCTCCACTTGCAGGAGGAAAGCAGTGAAGCAGTACTGCAGGTGTTTCATTGAGAAGTTATTGATGGGGGCCGGGTGGTAGCACACCTGGTTGAGCACACATGTCACAATGCACAAGGACCCAGTTTCAAGCCCCTGGTCCCCACCTGCAGGGTAAAGCTTTGCGAGTGGTGAGGCAGGGCTGCTCTGTCTATCTCCCTCTCTGTCTCCCCCATCCTCTCAATTTGTGGCAGTCTCTATCCAATAAATAAGTAAAATTTTTAAAAAGAAGTTATGGGAGTTGGGCGGTAGCGCTGCGCTTTTAAGCGCATGTGGCACCAAGTGCAAGGACCGGCTTAAGGATCCCAGTTCGAGCTCCCGGCTCCCCACCTGCGGAGGTGGGGGAGTCGCTTCACAAGCAGTGAAGCAGGTCTGCAGGTGTCTATCTTTCTCTCCCCTTCTCTGTCTTTCCCATTTTTCTCCATTTCTCTCTGTCCCATCTAAGAACGATGACATCAATAACAACAACATTAGTAACTACAACAATAAAAACAACAAGGGCAACAAAAGGGAAAATAAATAAATATTAAAAAATAAAAATAAAGTTTAAAAGTTATTGAGGCATCACTGTGTAATATTAAGACATGCCAACATTATTTCCCCGATAAAGTGATTTAAAAAAAAAAAACATGGTCTAATGGCAGTTTGAAAATCACAAATGTTATATTCTAGCTCCCTTTGAAGAAATTCTGAATATTATTAGTTCTCTGTGCTGTGTGATGAATTGATACAACCTTCACAATAACGTTTGGATCCATAAACTCTCCCAGGGAGAGCAAGTCATTTTTCCTCTAAAACTACTTTATAGTTTCCAAAGAGAAATGTAGGCTGTTCATTCTAGAATTAGTATTTCATCTTTGGGATTTAAAACATTGTTAAGGATTTATATATTGGGGGGGGGGGCAGCAGAGACAGGGAGGAAGTATCAGAGCACCTACTCTAGCATGTGTAGTAACAAAACTCGAAGCTGGACAGAACGTAAGATGTAATTCACGCACTATACAATTCCACCTATTTAAAGTAGAACATTCAGTGGTTTTCCGGATATTAGCAAATACGTGAACAACCTTACAGTTTATTTTAGAACCTTTTTGTCTCCCTCACCCAAAGAAACCTCACATTCACTAACAGCCACTCCATTTCCCCTTTGCCAGCTCCAGGCAAGCTTTAATCTATTTTCTGACCCTGTGGGTTATCCTGTTCTGAGCACTTCATTTAAACAGCCACTCACTGTGGTCTTTTATGACTGACTCCTTGCATTAACATGTTTCTCAGGCTCACTCACACTGTCACTTGCATCAGCATTTCTTTTTTCTTTTTCTTTTTCTTTTTTTTTTTTTTTTTGTCTCCAGGTTATTGCTGGGGCTTGGTGCCTGCACTAAAATCCACTGCTCCTGTGGCTATTTTTTTTTTCTCTCGATTTTTTGGATGGAACAGAGAGAAATTGAGAGGGGAGAGGAAGATAGAGAGAGAAAGATAGACACCTGCAGACCTGCTTCACCACTTATAAAGCGACTCCCCTGCATTTAGGGAGCCAGGGGCTCGAACAGAGATCCTTGTGTGGATCCTTAGGCTTCGAACTATGCACCACCCAGGCCCTCATTCTTTCTTTTCTTTTTTTTTTTTTTTATGGCAAAACAGTCTCCTAATGTCTAGATCTGATATTATTCGTCCACTTGTCAAGTGATGAGTATTGGAATGGTTTCCACTTTTGACTATTATGAATAATGCTACTATGAAATATCACCTAAGAAATGTGGCACGTTTGGTTCCAGAACACCATAATGAAGAGAATGCCATGGGACTGAGTGGTGGCGCACATGTTACAGTGCGCAAGGACCTGTGTTTTAGCCCCCCCAGTCCCCACTTGCAGGGGGAAAGCTTTGCTAGTGGTGAAGCAAGCCTTCAGGTGTCTCTCTGTCTCTCTATCTCCCCCTTCCCTCTCGATTTCTGACTGTCTGTCTAATAAAGATTAAAAAATTTAAAAAGAGAGAATGTCTCAATAAAGCAAGTTGCACAAGTTTAGGGCTTAACCCGCACATATAAAAAGTTATATTTAGAGTCCAGGAGATAGCTCACTTGGTAGAACTTGTACCTCGTCACGTGTGAGACTTTGGGTTTAAGCTCTGTTTCTGTAAATAGTGAAGTATCTCTTCTCCCTTACCCATCCCCCTGCCAATCTTTATTCTCCCTCCTTCTATAAACAAAAGAATATTTAAAAATTAGACAAAGGAGATGACTCAGTCATTTTCCACACATTGAGTTCATTCCCGGGTGCTACATTAAAAAAAAAAAAAGCTACAGGAGTTGGGCGGTAGCGCAGTGGGTTAAGCGCATGTGGCACGAAGGACTGGAGTAAGGATCCCGGTTCGAGCCCCCGGCTCCCCACCTGCAGGGGAGTCGCTTCACAGGCACTCCCCCTCTCTGTCTTCCCCTCCTCTCTCCATTTCTCTCTATCCTATCCAGCAACGACATCAATAACAACAATAATAACTACAACAACAATGAAAAACCACAAGAGCAACAAAAGGGAAAATAAATAAATATTTTAAAAAGCTACATGTCGCTATATTATAGTCTGTTAGGTGTATAAGACCATTATCTAAGAATAATATCTAAACTTCAAAATTAATAAATTACTTTGAAAAAAGTGCTGACCCTCCAGCAATTTGTAGTCTTTTTAATTGGTGGAGGGCTACAACAATAGTATCAATGGCCATTGAACAATAAAAAAACTTGAAGTCTGGCAAGAATTTCCAAAACATCAGGCAAAATACAAGCACATGCTATTAGGAAAATGGTGACAATAGATTTGCTCAATTGGGGGGGGTGAAGTTAATTTGTTTTGCTTTAAACACACAATATCTACAAGGTGCAATAAAGTGAACCACAGTAACACAGCGGATGTCCAAGCGAGGTTTTTTTTTCCCTTACCCCCCCATGTAAGGTTTTATGTGAACAGTAGCCCTTTCTTCTTTCCTCCCTCTCTCTTTTCCTTTCTTTAAGTTTCTCTCTGTGGCTTCACTGTTCTAAGGCCAACTTTTTCTGATTGGGGGCAGAGAGAAACCCAAACATGCCCCAGTGCGCTCTAAGCTGAGTCTTGCTCATTCCAGAGCAGATGCCTGCCCAGGTGAGCTGTCTCCCTGGCTCTTGTGGGAACATAGCTTTTCATTTCCCTTGAGTGAAATCGCTAGAAGTGAAACACCTGAAAATGGAATTGTTGGGTTACACAGTAGCTCTTCATTGAGCTTTTTGAAGAGCTGCCCAAATTTTCTAAAGCTACTCCACCAGCACCAAAGGTCCACGGTTCAATACCTAGCACCACCATGAGCCAGACTTGAACAGTGCTCTGGTTAAATATATAAATAAATTTTTTAAAATTAAATATTTTATTTATTTATTATTGGATATAAACAGAGGGGAATGCAGCCCTGCTTCATCACTGGTTAAGCTCCTCCACCTGTAGGTGGGGCCCAGGGGCTTGAACCTGGGTCCTTGCACGCTGTACTGTGAGCACTTAACCAGGTGCATCACCACCTGGCTGCATAAACCAATTTTTTAAAAGAGGTAAGCCAGGCATTGGCACACTTTACCGTGTAGAAGGACTTGGGTCCAAGCCCTCGATACCCACCTCAATGAGGAAGCTTCTCGAACTATGAAGCAATGGTGCAGGCGCTGTCTCTTCCATCTCCCCTTCTCTCAATTTCTCTTTTGTCTCTATCCAAAATAAAGAAATAAGAATTTTTTAAAGTTATTTAAAAATATATTTGATGGGAGTCAGGCAGTAGCGCAGCTGGTTAAGCGCATGTGGCGTGAAGTGCAAGGACCGGCATAAGTGCCCAGGTTCCAGGCCCCAATTCCCCACTTGCAGAGGAGTCGCTTCACAGGAGGTGAGGCAGGTCTGCAGGTGTCTATCTTTCTCTCCCCTTCTCTATCTTCCCTTCCTCTCTCCATTTCTTTCTGTCCTATCCAACAATGACGAGATCAATAACAACAACAGTAATAACTACAATAAAAAAACAAGGGCAACAAAAGGGAATAAATAAATTAAATTTAAAAATATTTGACTATTTTACAAAACTCCTTCACAATTGCTGAGCTGATTTTTGTATGTAGTATGAAGTAAGGGCTCAAATTCATTCTTTCACATGGGGATATTTTATCCCAGCATCATTTCCTAAGATTATTCTTTCCTGCACCGGAAACCTTTGGCACCATTTTGAAAACCCAGCCAACCCAATGTGAAGGCTTTCGGCGATCTCTTTAATATTAGTGTGATAATTAATTTTCAAATATATATATTGCCTGGGTCAGACAGTGGTGTACCCCGTTGAGTGCACATGTTACATTTTGCACAGATCTGGGGTCAAGCCCTCAGTCCCAGCCTGCAGAGGGGAAGCTTTGAGAGTGGTGAAGCAGTGTTGCAGGTGTCTCTTCTTCCTTTCTACCTCTTCTTCCCTCTCAACTTATTTCTGTCTCTATCCAATCATTGAATAAACAGATTTTTAAATTAATATATATTGATTTTATCTTTATAGGTTACTATTCGCGCTTCAATTGGATCTGTTCATTCAAGACAATCAAGTGCATCTTGTAGTGTCCCAAGTACTTCTTCTCTTCAAGTCTTACCTCCAAAATCCAAAAGTACAACTACTAAAAGTCCCATAAAATCGAAGGCAGGCAAATCTGGTGCAGGCAAATCCGGCACAGGCGGATCCGGCACAGGCAGAGCTGGTGCCGGGAGATCTAACATAGGCAAATCGAGTGCAAGGAGATCCAGTGCCAGCAAATCCAGCACAGCCAAAGCTAAGGTAGTCAGAGCTAAGGCCGTCAAAGCCAAGGCCGTTAAAGCTAAGGCTGTCAAAGCCAAGGCCATCAAAGCCAAGGCCATCAAAACTAAGGTAGACAAATCTACTGCAGGCAAATATAAGACAACCAAGCCGCAGACAAGTAAGCCTTGTGCATCTACATCCACTGTAAGTAAAACTAAAGCCACTAAAGGAGGCAGAAGTACTTACAAACGCAAAACGAAAACTTCTAACAAGCAAAAGAAACAACACAACAGAATGAATAAAATCAGTGTCGCTCTGAAGAAATTAAGGTAAGAGTTTTGGCCTCTGGTATACAGTACTTATTTAATCCTTAATGTTGAGTTTATATTTTAATATAATTCAATTATTAACTAATACGATTATTATAGACCTCCCTTACACATTAGCATGATAAGCAAACAATAGAAAGGTACTTTTTGGAACAGCTTTGCAGTACTTGAGTTATTATTGATTCTGTTGTCATCTATTACACTAATTTATATTTTGTATGTATATTTTGTGGTACTTGAGTTCTTTGCATTTATTGTAGCTCATAGTCCCTAGGAAGAATATAAAAGTATGTCTCTAGGGTAGTTACTTTAAGTATGTTGGCTGTAGTTAATAAGGCTTTCCCTTACTACTTTTGTTTAAACATAGTATTTTTACCCCTTTTGCCAATCTCCATAAGGTGTCGTCGTGGAATTCATAAATGCATTGAATGTCATACCAAAATCAAGGACTTTGCAAGCCACTTTTCAGTGTATACCCACTGCAATTTCTGCAAATATCACACTAACTGTAACAAAGCTTTTATGAATCATATGATGAGGTGAGTCAGACATACTCTCGGTTAAAGTTGCTGTTCAGCACATTTGGTTTTTGAAAAGAATGATGTCCTGTTAAAAGTTTATCACATCGAGGAACTGGGAGGCTCTGGCAAGGAAGAACTGCTAGTATATTACGCAGTACTGTTTGTTTTTGGACGCACAATTACCCCTGAATTATGTGAACAGACTAACGGCATTAGGGACATTTCTAAGTCCTTTGTAAATTGGTTATTTTAACCACTAACTTTTTAAATTTTTTATTTTTATTTTGTTATTGCCACAAAGGTTATCTCTAGGGCTTGGTATTTGCATAACAAATCCACTGCTCCCAGTGCCCCCCCTTTTTTAAAATTAGAAATTGAAGGGGTAATTGAGGGAGAAGCAAAGAGAGACACTTGGCAGACCTGCTTCACCACTCGTGAAGCTCCCCCAGGTCCTCAGGCATCATAGCATGTTTGCTTTAACCTGGCTCCCAGACATAAACTCTTAAATAATTTTAAGACATTTATCACACAAGATTGTGTAACCTCATGAATGCCATTCTCTTCAAAGCAGTCACTCTGAGTGACTCCAGACTTGTCTAAGATACTAGAAACACTGTTGACTGTGACTTGAATACCTGCACTCTGGCATGGGTACGCTCTTTCTCTCTTTCCTTCCTGTCCTCTCTTCTCTTTCATCCATCTCTCAGTCCAACCTTCACATCCGTCTCTATATTCATTCAGTGACGTTTGAATTGAGAGAATATATGGCTAGTCCAGTTGTAATGCCACTGCTGTAGTTCTTGTATACATTAATTCCATTTACAATTATTTGAGCATCTATCATGTATATTTTTCTTTCTTTCAAAGCCCCTTTAGTAAGGAAACTACTAATTTACAATTGCTGTTTTTACTAGGGTACAGTTCCACAACTTTTGAGATAAATGTCTGCACACCTCACCTCCCACCAAATTGTCACTTTGTCCCCGACCCTTTCAACCCCCTCTCACCTCCCCTCTTTGGACTTGTTAGGTCTGCTGAAGTAGAACACAGTTTATTGGTGTTTCACCTTTTCCCCTTGCTTAATTAGTTTCTTAAGTCCCGCCTATGAGTGAGATTATCTGGTATCTGTCCACCTTCTGGCTCATTTCACTTAGCATGATTACCTCCAGTTCCATCTGTGCTGTAGCAAAAGATGTCATTTTACAGCTGAGTAGTATTCCATCCAGTAACACATGAGTGGATAGGAAATTTGTGGTGTATGTACAGTAGAATACTACTGTGTACTCTTAGACGAGAGAAAGACTTCAGAACCCATATAGCATTCATGTGGACTGCTGTAGGAGCTTGTTTTGTTTCTTCGAAATAGATTTCTTTTTATGGAGACAAAATTTGTGTAGCTCTAAAAATGCCAAGTTGATTACTTGAGTTGTGGTAGTTACATTTGCTGTCAGAAATAAGTCCAACTCAGTAATAGTTCTTTTCTTACAGAACACAAGATCTCTGTGTTACTATCTGGACTTAGTACTTGACTTCTTTGTCTATGGCCTTAATACTTGACTCACTTATGTTTTCCCCCCTTGGTGATCATGGTTTTGGTTGTATGTTTTTGCCCCCAAAGCTATCTCTGAGGCTATGTTCCTACATGACTCTACCGCTCCCATAGGCCATTTTCCCCCCAGTAGATAATTGGATGAGAGATAGAGACACCATAACTTCACTGCTAATGAAACTTCCCCTGTGCAGGTTCTCCTAAGTGGTGGCCTGGGACTCAAACCCGGGTCTTCACACATGGTAACATGTATTTTCTACTAGATGCTTTACCTGCTGGCCTCCAGTCATGGCGTATCTTTAATGTCAATATTTATTTATTTACTTACTTACTGACAGGACAGAGAGAAAATTTTAAATTAGAAACTGAAGGGGTAATTGAGGAAGAAACAAAGAGAGGCACTTGCAGGCCTGCTTCACCACTCGTGAAGCTCCCCCACTGCAGGTGAGGAGCGGCACCTAGAACCCAGGTCCTCCGGCTCAACCTGGCCCCCCAAACATAAACTCTTAAATAATTTTAAGACATTTATCATGCAGGGTCTTGTAACCACCTGCTTAGCTTCCGGACCAGGCATGCATAGCCTGAGTGCCTTATTCCCCGTCCATACTTACTCTAACCAGGTACCAGACCCCCCACCCCACCCCACCCCACCCCCATAAATTTGAAGTATTTTCCCTGATGTATAAGTTGTCCCATATTCAATATTGATACTATGGCTTTTCCTTATTTGCTGTTCTTGAGATGCCCCTCATTAAATGCCCCTCATTAATTGTGTTTTATCTTCTTGAGAGAGGAGTTCCTGGTTTTCACCATGGTACCTATTATAAGACTGTTTTCTTGAAATCATAGCTCACTAGAATCTCCCTTTTCCCTGCCACTGCTAACAGTGACCTGCTAAGATAAGAGCAATCATTTGCCTCGTGTGCTCACACTTGTTTGCTATTCATAACAATGTCAAGCAAATGCATTATTGGCAAATACTTTCTGTTTTCAGCTGTCAGTCATCTAAGAAGATTCTCAGGGAAGTATATTGTTAGAAAATAGCACAGGTAAAATGAAATGCAGGACTGGGGTCGAACACACACATTACCATATACCTCCACTTCCCACCTTCACAGGAGGAAACTTCTTGAGCTGTGAAGCAGTGCTGCAAGTGTCTCAGTCTCTCTCTCTCTCTCTCTCTCTCTCTCTCTTATGAAAATGTAAGGGAAAAAATAGGGGGCAGAGCAGTGGCACACCCAGTTAAGCACATGTGTCACCAAGCACAAGGACCTGGGTTCGAGTCTCTGTTCCCCACCTGCAGGAGCGATGCTTCACAGGCAGTGAAACAGCTGGTCTTCAGGTGTCTTTCTGTCTCTCTTCCTTTGTATCCCCCCATTCCTCTCAATTTCTCTCTGTCCTGTCAAATAAAATAGAAAGGGGGGAAAAAAAGGGTGTCGGCGTTCACCCCAGCTATAACCCTGGTGAAAAATAAAAGGGAAAAGGAAAAGACTACTGGGAGCTATGGATTTGTCATGTAAGCATGCAAGCATCAAGACCCAGCCATAACTCTAGTGGCAATAAAGTATTTTAAAAGAAGATGAAGAGCTGACTAATAGAATTCCATAATTTAGATAGTATTTTGTTCATTCAAAAGACAGAAACTAGGCATAGACTTGAAATACAGTCGTGCAATTAGTATGACATGCTGTGTAATAAAGTATCTTTTGTCTCTTGTTCAGCTCTCACAGCGACCATCCAAGTAAACGGTATTATATTTTTAAGAAGCATTCTGGAGCTCTCAGGTAACTAGTTGATCTTCCATTCTCACTACTGAAAATTTGCAGTAATTTTTTAATCTGATTCTGGAGTGCCTAGCATGAAAAATGAAATGACCCCTTCTGGACTTAATAAGCCTCTTTAACCATATTTGAGTATTTAAAATGACGTTAAAAAGTGCCTGGTAACATAACTAACACTTCTTTGTTTTTGATTAATATATAATTCTTAGGGATTTTTTTTATTCTTTTGTTTTTGGAATAAAGGAACATGGTGCGCAATCTTTACTGAGCAGAAGGAATTGTTGAATATTTCTAAAGATTTTTACAATTAACTTTGGTGATACCACACACACTTAGCTCAGATCCACTAAGCATCTTGTTTCCCCCCTCCGTTTTTCTGTATCCATTTGGTTTTGTGTTCCTTTGTTTAATTATTTTGCTCTCCAATTCACTGTTGTTCTAAATGGTTGTATCAAGATATTTTTTAGCACCAGGCTAAAACATAGACTTTGGTATACCAATACTTATTTTGATGATTTGGATGAACAGGAAAGTGGATAAGGGAGGACTGTCTGGGCACCTCTGCATTATTAATTCTGCCTCATTACCACTTCCCAAGACGTCTGAAAACCCAGCTCCCTCACCCCTTGGTTCCCCATTTAAAATTGCTTTCCTAGCCCTGGGTGCAGTACTCTTTATCTGCCTTCCTTGTTTTATTTGTCTTTTTTCATGGTAGTCTTTTTTACTACCCAACATATTGTAAATTTTTGTTTATTCCTTGTGTCTTCTCATTCAAATGTTTGTCCTTCAAATATTTGTCTTTGCCAAGCATTTGTCAGGCATTAAATAGTGCTGGGACATGGTAGGTACTCAACAAATATTTGTTGAGTAAACGAATATATTTGTTGAAAAATGGCATGTGATGATGTTGGAACAGCTGATCAGCAGGGAAAAGTTCAATTCCACTTAAAAATTTATTAACTCTGGGAGTCAGGAGGTAGCGCAGTGGGTTAAGCACACGTGGCATAAAGCACAAGGACTAGCGTAAGGGATCCCGGTTCGAGGCCCCGGCTCCTACCTACAAGGGAGTCACTTCACAAGCGGTGTAGCAGGTCTTTCTCTCCCCCTCTCTGTCTTCCCTTCCTCTCTTCATTTCTCTCTGTCCTATCCAACAATGATGGCATCAATAACAACAACAATAACTACAACAATAAGACATGGACAACCAAAGGGAATAAATAAATATAAAAAAAATTTCTAAAAAATTATTAGTTTTAAAAATTCCAAATGCAGTGTATTAGAAAAGAATATATATATGTGTTGCTACCTTTATTGCATATTTTATAAGAATGTAGAGGGGAGTTACTCTAAAGCTTAGTTTTTTTTTTTTTAAGTTCCTGTTGTCAAGCTCAGTTATATATTCATTCTCAGGTTATTTTTTACTTTCAAGATCTGAGATACTTTTTTAAAAAATATTTTATTTACTTATTAATGGGACACATAGGAGGAAAGAGAAAGAGCCAGACATCACTCTGGTACATGTGCTGCTGAGGATTGAACTCAGGACCTCATGCTTGAGAATCCCTTGCTTTATCCAATGTGCCACCCCCTGGACCACCTGAGATACTGTTTTATTCAACTTGAATAGGTCATAAATTTAAACATAAAATGGGTTGATTTATGTGTATGAGGCTTGGCATACTTTTGATTCTTTCTGAATAATACATCTCGTAATTATTACTTTGTTAAATAAAATGCATTGGGAAGTCAGGCGTAGCGCAGTGGGTTAAGCGCAGGTGGCGCAAAGTGCAAGGGCCGGCATAAGGATCCCTGTTGGAGCAGGGGAGTGGCTTCACAAGCGGTGAAGCAGGTCTGCAGGTGTCTTTCTCTCCCCCTCTCTGTCTTCCCTCCCCTCTCCGTTTCTCTCTGTCCTAACCAACAACGACGACATCAATAACAACAACAATAATAACTACAACAATAAAACAACAAGGGCAAAAAAAAGGAATAAATAAAATAAAATGCACTGATCATCCTTTAGCTGTCATATATGACACAATAAAACAAGAAACGTAAAAGATGTCATTGAGGAAAAAGACAAAAGTCCCAACCATCAGTTAATGTGCAACTTAGGATAAAGTGTGAGCAGACACACTTTGTACCTATGGTGATACTAGGAAATTTGTGATTAATTCGATGAGAATAACTGATTTCTGTGATTAAGATCTCTAAACAAGGGAGTCGGGCTGTAGCGCAGCGGGTTAAGCGCAGGTGGCGCAAAGCACAAGGACCGGCGTAAGGATCCCGGTTCGAACTCCGGCTCCCCACCTGCAGGGGAGTCGCTTCACAGGCGGTGAAGCAGGTCTGCAGGTGTCTCTCTTTCTCTCCTCCTCTCTGTCTTCCCCTCCTCTCTTCATTTCTCTCTGTCCTATCCGACAACGACAACAACAATAATAACTACAACAATAAAACAACAAGGGCAACAAAAGGGAATAAATAAATAAACTAAATATTTAAAAAAATAAGAAAATAAAAAAATAATTAAAAAAAAGATCTCTAAACAAGGTATCAGACTACTCTCTTTGGAAGAAAAAGCACCACTAAAGAAACTATACACAAAGAATAATGAGTGTCACAGTGTGCATGGAGCATGAAGTTTATTTCACTTAATGTCAAGAGTAAAGCCTAAGGGAATAGTAACAAAATCAGGAAAAATAGCTGTACAACTTGTGTGTAGATTTTCCTGGAAGATAAACACCTCTTTCTGTCTCCCCCCCCCCACAGGGGCATCACTCTAGTGTGCCTTAAATGTGATTTCCTCGTTCATTCTTCTGGTTTAGATCTTATGGCAAAACACTTAAGTCAACGTAAAACTCATACTTGCCAAGTTATTGTGGAAAATGGTATGTATCTGTTAACTATGCTACTTTGGATTTCTGATATATTTGTTTTTAAACGTAGTGTTTCTGACTAAATGTGCTATTTTATGTTTATTATTTTTTATAGGTACTGCTTTAAATGATTCTTTTTCTGATTTCAGTTCTTGAAAATAACTCGACTTCCGAAACCACTAAGTAAGTTTTAAATTTTCATTCAGTGCTTTTCTTTCCTTCTTTCTTTTTTCTTTTTTTGGATAGATTTTAGTGCAGTTGTGTTTTTTTAATGCATCACTATGTTTTTTTAATGTGTCACTGATGGTAATGAAAAATATTAAAATGCTTTATTCTTGTTTTTTAAAGCTACTTCTGGAAATAGATTTCCTACTCTGTCGGATCTCGTGCAGCCTGGTGAAAGAAAAATTTGGGGTTTCTTAAGTTCAAACTTCCGAAGTGTTTTCTTAATACAAAGAAAATTTTCCTAAGTTCAAAATGCTGAAGTGTGTTGTCACATGAAGGTGGTTAAACAGCCAGGTTCATGGCACTAGCTCTCGTTACCCAGCTCTTTCCGCTGATCAGATGGCACTAGATTTTGATTCCACCTTATCTTTGTGTCAGGGTAACATCTTGCTATATGCTTCTTTCTCGCTGGTTGGCTTTCTCCAAAAATAACCTGTTGCTGTGGTCTTTTCTTGCTTTGCTGGAAATAGTGTTTTTTCTCTGCTGTACTTGCCTTTAGCATATTGCATTCCAAATGATATGGCTGTTCATCTGTTTTCTTGTCTGTTGTCTTATATTTTTAGTCAGATAGTTGTCTTTTTCCTCCTTGTCTATTGTTACTCTATTTTTCCTATTTTTCAGATGCAGAAGCAACACAAAAAATGTCAAATGGTCAGGGTACTCCTGCTTGGTGTCCCACTTCGATGGACACAGTTGATGCCTGTTCTCTTTCCAGGGAATGTGAATTAATGACTGTGAGACTTCCTCTAGGTTGTGGCCTTAAGAAATCAGATTTTGGGAAGAGTCTCTTATTTCACAACTGGCCTCCCAGATGGCTGATGCTAATTTGGCCAGAAATGACCTCAAGGCCCACCCAATTGAGCACAACTTCTACTAGGGGCTTTGATTCTTGATCTTAATAAGCTTCTGAGTAGATTCTGACCAAGAAAAGCTCATTAAAGCAGTCCTTCAACATCCAAGTTGAAGTTCAATCATTTTGGCTGCTGCCTTTTAATCTTTCTCCTACTCACATGCATGCAGTCTTAAGGAAGATAAAAATTGGTCGTGTAGGGAACCAAGGTTTCTATCGTATTCTTGAAAAACAAAATTTTTACTTACAGTTCCAAAGTCACAGTTATTTGTACTGTTTAAAATTTTTATCCAGTATTAATCCTAGAAGTTTTCAGCGATACTAATATTCAATTTTTTTTAGTTTTAATTTTGTTAGTTTAATTTTGTTATTCTTCACCAAATTTATGTTTGTTTTCTCATGTCTACTTTTATTTCTTCTCTTTAAAACTTTTGTGTTTGTTTTGTTAGAAATCCTTAAAATTCTCTATAATTTCATCAATTGGTACTTTCTTAATTTGGCAGTTATTCAGAACATTAGACCAATGTATGAATTGGCAAAACCCTTCCTACACACCTTAAAACAAGATTTAAAGTTCCATTTCTGTACATCTAATACATGATAACTTCTTAGCCATTAATGTAACTCCCTTGCATAAAGATAATATATTCAAAAAATATTGGGACCAAAAAAAATGCACTTGTTTCTTGCCCATATATATATAGATGTATATTTTTTTTAATTTTGTGTTTGTTTATTTTGGTTACATTGAATATAGATTTGCTGAACAGTTTTGATGTTATTACTTATTTTTTTAATAAAATTTGTATTGTTAAAGTGCCTTGGGAATTATTCACTAAGAAATAACTTCATCTAGAAGTTGTATTGATAGATTTCTCAGCCTGGGAGGTGGCAGAGTGGGCAGAACCCAGGTTCAAACCCGACCCCCACCACATTGGAGGAACCTGAAGTGTGTGTATCTGTTTGTCTCTTTCTCTCCCCCTTAAAAAAAAAAAAAAAACGCATAGCAGCAAAGTCTTGGCAATAATCTAAAATGGTAATAGTGTGGTCCGGGAGGTGGCTCAGTGGCTAAAGCATCGGACTCTCAAGCATGAGGTCCTGAGTTCAACTCCCAGCAGCACATATACCAGGGTGATGCCTGTTTCTTTCTCTCTCCTTCAATGTTTCTCATTAATAAATACATAAAATATTTAAAAAATAAAATGGTAATAGTAATAATAATATAAGTTAAAGTAAAACAATATTTTTTAACAATCACTTCTACATTGCAGATACTCATTGCTTGTTTCTTGCTTTTCTCACCCCCACCCCCCACCAAAACCTTTTGGGGCCTCAGTTATTCATTTATCAAATACTTACCAAGCACTTACTATGTGCTTATAAGTGCTGAAAATAGACTGAAATGTCTACTTTTGTGTAGTGTGTATTCCAGTGATGAAAGATACAAAAAAGAATATATAGTGCAGCCCAAGAAATGGCACAGTGAGTACTGAACTTATTACTTAGTGAACATTGAACTTATTACTAAGTGTGAGGTCCAGATTCAATCCCCAGCATTCCATGTGCCCAAGTGATAGTCTGGTTCTGTATTGCCACACTTAAAAATAAATCTTAAAAATATTTGAAGAAATGTATGTAACATGTTGGATTTTTGATCAACACTATGGAGAAAAATTAAGTTGGGATGAAGGATGGTGAGCATGAGTTGAGGCTGAGAGTTGCCATTTAAAATTTGGTAGCTAGGGTAGGGCTTCCAGAAGACACTGAGATCTGAGGGGGAGGTAAGAAAGTGAATTACATTTTTACCTAACAGAAGAACATTCCAGAGAAAGCATAGCAAGTGCAAAAGCCCTGAATGGGAATTATTTTTTTAATTTTTTAATTTATTTTATTTTAGAAATTTATTTATAAAATAAAAAATATCAACAAGGCCATAGGATAAGAGGGGTACAGTTCCCACCACCAGAGTTCCATATCCCATCCTCTGATATCTTTCCTATTCTTTATCCCTCTGTGAGCATGGACCAAGGGTCATTATGGGGTGCAGAAGGTGGAAAGTCTGGCTTCTGTAATTGCTTCTCCGCTGGACATAGGCATAGGCAGGTCCATCCATACTCCCAGCCTACCTCTCTCTTTCTCTATTGGGGGCAGGGTTCCAGAGAGCTAGGGTTCCAGGGTACATTGGTGAGGTCTGCCCAGGGAAGTCAGGTTGGCATCATGGTAGCATCTGCAGTTTGGAGTGGTTTTGCTTCCTTTGTCCTTTGTTTGTTTGTTTGTTTTTTGCCTCCAGGTTTATTGCTGGGGTTACGTGCCTGCACTGTGAATTCACTGCTCCTGGAGGCTATTTTTTTCTCCTTTGTTGCCCTTGTTGTTGCTGTCATTGTTGGATAGGACAGAGAAATCGAGAAAGGGGAAGAGAGAAAGACACCTGCAGACCTGCTTCACCACTTGGGAAGCGACCCCCCCCCCCCTGCAGGTGGGGGGACCAGGGGCTCGAACTGAGATTCCTGCGCTGGTCCTTTGGCTTCGCACCACGTACTGCACTACTGCCTGACCCCTGCCTCCTTTGTCCTCTAAGCTCCTTTTTGCTGGCTTATAGATGGATTTTCTACTGGGCTTCCTTTTTGACCTCTCCTTTATAGTTTATCTCCTATAGGCCTGGAAATTCTGTTTCTGCTTAGAATTCCCAAGGTTTGAATCAATTTTTTGGGAGAATGTCCTTACTGCTTTCAGGTCTCCATCTTAATTCCACCCCCTATTTATTTGTTTATTTATTTATAACCCAGGGTTATCGCTGGGGCTCGGTGCCTGCACTACAAATCCACTGCTCCTGGAAGCCATTTTCCCCATTTTGTTGTCCTTGTTACCCTTGTTGTTGTTATTATTGCTGTCATTGCTGCTGCTGTTGTTGTTATTGTTGGATAGGACAGAGAAATCGAGAGAGATGAGGAGACAGAGTTGGGGAGAGAAAGATAGACACCTGCAGACCTGCTTCACCCTCCGTGAAGTGAACCCCCTGCAGTTGGGGGTTTGGGGGCTCCAACCGGGAGCCTTATGCCAGTCCTTGCACTTTTCACCATGTGTGTTTAACCCGCTGCGCTACCGCCCAACCCCTTATTTTTTAAATTTTTTATATTGCTGGTGGGAATGGAAAATGGTTTAACCACTGTGAAAGACAGTTCAGAGGATGTTTCAAAAATTGAAACAACAAAATTACCACATAACCCAGCCGTTCCACTCGTACTAGCCATGCATCCAAAAGACTAGAATGAAATAGCAGTCCAGGTACTCGGATGTACTATGTGGTTCATACATAGCAGCACAGTTCACAGTAGAAAACATGGAGACTGGGGCGCCACCGCCACATGGGTGGTGGTGCACCTGGTGTTGAGCCCACATGTTACAACGCGCAAAGACCTGGGTCCCCAGTCCCTACCTTCGGGGGGGAAACTTCACAAGTGGTGAAGCAGGGCTGCAGGTGTCTCTGTGACTCCCTATCTCCCCCCTTCTTCTCAATTTCTGGCTGTTTCTATCCAATAAATAAAGATAATAAAAATAGTTCTTCAAAAACATAAGGGTTGGGTGGTAGCGCAGCAGATTAAGCACACAGCGCAAAGCGCAAGGACCAACTCAAGGATCCTGATTCGAGCACCCGGCTCCCCACCTGCAGAGGGTCGCTTCACAAGCGGTGAAGCAGGTCTGCAGGTGTCTATCTTTCTCTCCCCCCCTCTCTGTCTTCCCCTCTCCATTTCTCTGTCCTATCCAACAATGGCAACGATAATAACTACAACAACAACAAAGAACAACAAGGGCAACAAAAGGGAAAATAAATAAATATTAAAAAATAATTTTTATTTATTCTTTTTTGTTACCCTTGTTGCTTTATTGTAATTATTATTGTTGTCGTTGTTGTTGCATAGGACAGAGAGAAATGGAAAGAGGAGGGGAAGACGGGGAGAGAAAGATAGACACCTGCAGACCTGCTTCACCGCTTGAGAAGCGACTCCCCTGCAGATGGGGAGCCTGGGGCTCGAACCGGGATCCTTCCGCTTTGCGCCACATGCGCTTAAGCCACTGCGCTACCGCCCGACTCCCAAAAATTATTTTTATGAGAGAGAAAGAGACAGTGATCAGACCACTGCCGAATTCTGTTTTATGGTGTGTAGGGGATTGAACCTGGGACCTTAGAGCCTCAGGCATGAATCTTTTTCGTAACCATCATACTGTATCCCTAGCCCTGTGCAGGTTATTTTAAAGTGAAGAAAATGCAGACCCTACTGCACCAAAGTAAAAGACTCTGGGGTGGGGGTGGGGTGGGAGGGTAGAATACAGGTCCATGAAGGATGATAGAGGACCTAGTGGGGGTTGTATTGTTATATGGGAAACTGGGGAATGTTATGCATGTACAAACTATTGTATTTACTGTTGAATGTAAAACATTTATTCCCCAATAAAGAAATAAAAAAAAAGAAAAACAACAAGGACAACAAAAGGGAAAATAAATAAAATTAAAAAACAGTAAAAAAAAAAAAAAAAGATGTGAATTTTAGTCTTATACCTTTCAGTATTTTTTGGATTACTTAAATTGTGAGAATATAGTATTTTTCATAGGAAGTAAAGCTTTTGTAAAAAAAAAAAATGCAGACCCTGAATCCTCCAGATGGAGCCAGTATCGCCACTTTATCAGAGTGAGCAAACATAATGCCACATACATTGTCTTTTTTTCTAATCCGAAAGAAAGCAGTTGTTGGGAGTCAGGCAGTAGCACAGCAGGTTACTCGCACTTGGCGCAAAGTGCAAGGACTGGTGTAAAAGATCCCAGCTCAAGCCCCCGGTTTCCCACCTGCAGGGGGTTCGCTTCACAGGCGGTAAAGCAGGTCTGCAGGTCTCTGTCTTTCCTGTCTGTCTTCTCTCTCCATTTCTCTCTGTCCTGTCCGACAACGATGACATCAACAACAATAGCTACAACAACAATTAAAACAACAAGGGCAACAAAAAGGAAATAAATATTTTTAAGAAAAAGAAAGCAGTTGTCCCTTCCCCATCTGGCTGACATCTGGAGCCCTCTCCAATCGATACTAGAATATCGGTTCTCCCTCCTCCCTAGGGATGAGGGGGCTCTCATGCCATCATTAACTTGTAGGGAGTTAACATTCCACTGTTCACTCTCCCGTGCACATTGCTAGATTAATTTTGTCCTTCACTGATCTGCCTGGTTGTTTGGATTACTCATCCAGTTCAAGAAGTCAGTGGAGTGAGGAGTTTTCCCTTCACCTGACTGTGTAGTAGGCTGTACCACCTAGACTTGTATAAATACCCACCTATGCCGCTTGGACAGTGATGAAATATCTCCAAAGGCATTTCTCAGAATGTAGGCTTGTCATTCAGCAAAGCATGACTGCACTCACACAATAGAGTAAGTAGTACCTCACCATGAAAAGGAAGGAATCGCTGATACGCACTACAGTGTGCATGGACCTCAACACGATCTATGTGAAAAGAATCACAAGGCCAGGCAGTGGTGCAGCTGGTTGAGCACACTTGCTAGCATGTGCAAGGATGTAGGTTCAAGCCCCTGCTCCCCACCTGCAGGAGGGAAGCTACACGACTGGTGAAGCAGGACTTTAGATAGCTCTCTTTATATCCACATCTTAGTATCACCCTTCCCTCTCAATTTCTTTTTTTATTTAAGAAAGGAGACATTAACAAAACCGTAGGATAGGAGGGGTACAACTCCACAAAATTCCCACCACCCAATCTCCATATCCCATCCCCTCCCCCAATAGCTTTCCCATTCTTTATCCCTCTAGGAGCATGGACCCAGGGTCGTTGTGGGTTGCAGAAGGTAGAAGGTCTGGCTTCTGTAATTGCTTCCCCGATGAACATGGGTGTTGACTGGTCGGTTCATACTCCCAGCCTGCCTCTCTCTTTCCCTAGTAGGGTGGGGCTCTGGGGAAGTGGAGCTCCAAGGCACACTCCAAGGTGGGGTCTTCAGTCCAGGGAAGCCTGGCCGGCATCCTGATGGCATCTGGAACCTGGTGGCTGAAAAGAGAGTTAACATGCAAAGCCAAACAAATTGTTGAACAATCATGGGCCCAAAGGTTGAAATAGTGGAGAGGAAGTGTTAGGGGGGTACTTGCTGCAGACTCTAGTGTACTTCTGCTTTCAGGTATATATTTTGCCCTAGTTTATGGATACGTGTGAACATATGCTCTCTCTCGGGGGACCTGGTCTATATCTAGGTTTTGGGACTTTGTTAGGAAGTGAACCACCTGGGATGGAATTTGAGAATACTATGAAAGGAAAGGTCTCACCCGAGTAACGAAGCTGAAGGGTTGTCATTCCACACCTGAAGTCTCTGGACACAGTCTGAGCTGAAGCATGTTGAGGTGGCAATCGTTGTGTTGCCCTATCTGTCCTATGGGGGGGGCACTAGGATCAATAGATGTGTTATGCAGGCACTGAGCCCCAGCAGTAACCCTGGTGACGATAAAAAAAAGAATAAAAGGTCACATGTAATTTCACGTTTGCATGAATAGCCAGAGTAATCAAATCCATAGAGACAGCAGCTTGGAGGAGGGGTAGTGGGTGTGAGTTTTCTTTTCAGGATGATGAAGATGTATGTTTGGGAACTAGATGGTGGTTACACAAACCAGTGATGGTGCTTTAAGAACATTACTTATGGGGGCCAGGGGTTAAGCGCACGTGGTGCGAAGCACAAGGACACACATAAGGATCCCGGTTCGAACCCCCAGCTCCCCACCTGCAGAGGGGTCGCTTCTCAAGCAGTGAAGCAGGTCTGCAGGTGTCTATCTTTCTCTCCCCCTCTCTGTCTTCCCCTCCTCTCTCCGTTTCTCTCTGTCCTATCCAGCAACATCAGCAGCAGTGACAACAATCAAAATAACAACAATGGCAACAAAAAAATAGGGAAAATGACCTCCAGGAGCAGTAGATTCATAGTGCAGGCACGAGCCCCAGCAATAGCCCTGGAGGTCAAAAAAAAAAAGTTACTTCTGTGTAATATGGATTTTACTTTGACAAATAAATAAGAATGTGAAGGAAACTCACATAACCTAACCAGAAACATAAGTCTACAGTTAGCATAGTGATTAGGGGAAGAAAGGTCCTGAAGCAGTAGTTCAGGCCTGGCTCAAGGAACAAGACTAGTGGAGCACTGTGATGCAGACAAAGTTGTAGGAATGGGGTCTGACAGGTGGTGTGGACCACACAGTATAAGGTCTTGGAAGCAACTATAAGGATTTGGCTTTTATTCTGCCATAGGAAGCCATTAATCAGTTTGGAGTTGAGTATTTAAAACCTCAATGAAAAAAATAGTTTATTCGATTGCATTGAGGGGCCAAGTGGTGGCGTACCTGGCTACGCACACATGTTCCATATGCAAGGACCTAGGTTCAAATTGCTGGTCCCCAGCTGCAGGAGGAAAGTTCATGAGTGGTGAAGCAGGGCTTCAGGTGTCTCTGTCTCTCCATCTGTGCTATCAAGTCAAATTTAAAAAATCAACAGGGACAGGGGTGTGGGGGTGGGTAGTAACACCAGGTTAAGTGCACATAGTGCGCCGCGAAGGAACCGGCTCAAGGATCCTGGTTTGAGCCCCCAGCTCCCTACCTGCAGTGGGGTCACTTCTCAAGCGGTGAAGCAAGTCTGCAGGTATCTTTCTTTCTCTCCCCCTCTCTGTCTTCCTATCCTCTCTCAATTTCTCTCTGTCCTATCCAACAACAGCAACAACAATGGGGTGGGGATGGCCTCCAGTAGCAGTGAATTTGTAGTGCAGGCACCAAGCTCCAGTGATATAACCCTGGGGGAAAAAAAGTTAACAGGGAAAGGGGAGATGGAGAGAGAAAAAGAGAGGGAGAGAAAGACCTACAGCACTTCTTCACTGCTCCTGACGCTTCTTCTCTGCAGGTGGAAACTGGGGCTTGAACCTGGATCCTTACACATAATAATGTATGTATGTTTTCAAGCAGGGACACCGCTACCCAGACCTGAAAGAATATTTCAAATCTGCAATGAGTTCATCTTTTGAAAAGGTTTATTTCATTGTGTGTGTGTGTGTGTGTGTGTGTGTGTGTGTGTGTGTGTGTGTGTCTGTGAGAGAGAGAGAGAGAGATGGAGAAAGAGGAGCTAAGACACCAGTCTCGGGATTTGAACCAAGTACCTCAGGCAGGCAAATCCAATGCTCTACCAGTGACATCAATAAAAACTACAGTAATAAAACAGCAAGGGCAAAAAAATGGAATAAATATTTTTTTAAAAAAAGAGTATTGTAGATAAAGATTTGGGGTCCCGTGTGGTCCGGGAGGTGGTGCAATGGATAAAGCATTGGACTCTCAAGCATGAGGTCCTGAGTTCAGTCCCCAGCAGCACATATATGAGAGTGATATCTGGTTCTTTCTCTCTTTCCTCCTATCTTTCTCATTAATAAATAAAATCTAAAAAAAAAAAAAAAAGATTCGGGGTCTCCATTTTGGAAAAACCTAGTAGGACTATTTTAGGTATATTCCAGAGGGCCCATGACTTCACTAGTTTTGTCTGACCTGACATCTAGTATGCAGATGGACCCAAGTTATTTTCTGGGCAAATGGTGTTATAGTTGGAAAAAAAGAACTAGAAAGATGGATCAGGGAAGAGAGTAGCTCCTAAATACAGGAAAAGTGTCTAACTATTGTTAACTGTAAACTCTATTGATTTGATCCGGGGCCCATATTCAGCACAGGAGCCTATGTAACCTCTGCATCCCTGTAGGTCTGAACTCGCATTCTGTGGTCATGGCTAGGAACATTACATGCTGAACTAATTTCAGGACCCATCTTCCTCAGGTGGTAGGTAGAATATGTTATCTAACCTCCCTTTGGAGAATGGAACATTCACTACCATTGATCCACAAAGGGGTCCTATTGAGGGCAAGATCCTATAGGGGCCCACATAGGGGTCCATTGTGTTGTTCCTAATGGAGATGACCAGTGACAGTGGCGAGAGGGATCTGTTAGAAGTCTAGGTCCATCATGGCTGTGTGGGAATCCCAGGACTCCCTGACTAGGGCCCCAGCTGATGGGGTGGCCTGATAGTGACTAAAGAGTCATCGTTAAAGTATGGCAGTCTCTTGCCCTTATTCAGCTTTTGTAGTCCTTACTTTGAGCAAGTTAGCTTTGGAGTGATTGAGGGGCATGTTATAGGAGATAGATGAGGAGGCTATCTAGGTCTAAGTAAGCATCATCTTTGATAATTACAGAGTAGTATTTCATTAAACACATAGCCCACAATTTCTTTACTTGGTTTCTCATCAAAGAGCATTTATGTTGATTCTATTCTTTGATGATCCTGAATAGAAGAGTGCAGATAGCCTTTCAAAGCAGTACTTTCCTATCCTTCAGATAAGTACTTAGGAGTGGTATTCCAGGATTGTAAGTACTTTCATTTTTATTTTTTAAGGACTCTAAATACTGCTTACCAGAGGGGCTGTGCCAGTCTTCATTTTCAGCAACAGTGTCCCAGAGTTCCTTTTTCTCCACACATTTGCCAGCCCATGTTTCCAAAGGTTTTTCTCCTCCTCCTCCTCCTCCACCAACTTTGAAATATTCTGCATAAGCTTTGGGTCCATGATTGCTCAACAATTTGTTTGGCTTTGTATGTTAACTCTCTTTTCAGTCACCAGGTTCCAGGTGTCATCAGGATGCCGG